>NW_027138782.1:0-34410 GCF_035084215.1 Heptranchias perlo
TACTCTATCAAAACCCTTCATGATATTGAACAGCTCTATTAAATCTTCCCTTAACCTTCTCTGTTCTAGAGATAACAACCCCAGCTTCTCTAGTTTCTCCATGTAACTGAAGTCCCTCATCCCTGGTACCATTCTAGTAAATATCCTCTGCACCCTCTCTAAGGCCTTGACATCCTTCCTAAAGTGCGGTACCCAGAATTTAACAATACTCCAGCTGGGGCCCAATCAGTGATTTGCGACGGTTTAGCATAACTTATAACAGTTTAGCATAATACTGTTCTACAATTTAAGGTAACAGTGGAGACATACTACTAGTCAGTCAAGCATTGTACTGGTTATGTGGAAGCACAGGGAGCTTACAGCAGTCTGTAGCCATGTCCTTGACTGCTACTTACTGCCAGTGAATCTGTTCTGCATTAGAAGTTGGTTTTAGAGTAACAGCAAGAGGGAGAAACCCAACATGTGTAAAAGGTGCTCCATCCTATGAATTGGTAATATGAGGCCAGAGGTTTTTTACTAAACATTTCTCTGAAAAACAATTGGTAGGGAATATTTATCACTGTCTAAAATCCAATTTCAAAACAGATGGTTTCTACACAACGTTCTAGACATCAGCTGTTTGAGACAGCTCGTCTTTTATTAGGGGAGCCCAGCACTTGGGCCACTACTGCAGCTTGAAATACGCAAGGAATTCTAAGCTCGAAATATGTGGACCTGATTTGCTTAGCACATTGTGTTAAAAAAAAAGACTTCAGCTAATGATTAAAACAGGAATTTTTCCCACAAGTGGACACCCAGAATTGTGACCAAGTAACATCACCCGCTCCTCAGTTAAGCTTCAAACCCGATATTCAGTCTATTTCCACCTTAATATTGCCTGCCTTCAGTCTCCAGTGCTGCTGAAACCCTCAGACACTTTCATCACTTCCAGTCTCAACTTCTCCAATGTTCTCTTCACTGACATCCCCACCTCTGCTCTATAAGACTCCAGCTGATCGAGTACGCTACTCCCTGCATCTTATCATGCACTAGATCTGGCTCACTAATCACCTCTGTCCTCACCAATCTCCATTGGCTCCCTGGCCCCAGAAGATTGATTTAAAAATCCTCACATTTATAAATCCCTGTGGCCTGGCTTCACCTTCCTTCCACTACTTCATCCAGCCCCATATCCCAGCTCACACCGTCTGTTCTATCATGCACCCCCACTTTCCCTACGCTCCAAAACACCTTCACCTTGCTTTATCTCTCTCCATTTTCCAAAGCATCCCAATACCTAGCTTTTCCTAATCCTTCAGTGACGTGCTCCCAACTTCTGCTCAGGGTCCTGATCCTCTCCTCCCCCATCCCCATGAAGCACCTTGGAATCAATCATATTCTAAATGCTGTACAAATGCAAGCTGTTTTTATTAGATGTTGTCGACAGTGCTATCAAGCGGCACTTACTCACGAATAACCTGCTCACCGATGCTCAGTTTGGGTTCCGCCAGGACCACTCTGCTCCAAACCTCATTACAGCCTTGGTCCAAACATGGACAAAAGAGCTGAATTCCAAAGGTAAAGTGAGAGTGACTGCCCTTGACATCAAGGCAGCATTTGACCGTGTGGCACCAAGGAGCCCTAGTAAAATTGAAGTCAATGGGAATCGGGGTAAAATCTCCAGTGGCTGGAGTCATACCTAACACAAGGAAGATGGTAGTGGTTGTTGGAGGCCAATCATCTCAGCCGCAGGACATTGCTACAGGAGTTCCTCAGGGCAGTGTCCTAGGCCCAACCATCTTCAGCTGCTTCATCAATGACCTTCCCTCCATCATAAGGTCAGAAATGGGGATGTTCGCTGATGATTGCAGTGTTCAGTTCCATTTGCAACCCCTCAGATAATGAAGCAGTCTGTGCCCGCATACAGCAAGACCTGGACAACATCCAGGCTTGGGCTGATATGTGGCAAGTAACATTTGCGCCAGACAAGTGCCAGGCAATGACCATCTCCAACAAGAGAGTCTAGCCACCTCCTCTTGATATTCAATGGCATTACCATCAACATCCTGGGGTTCACCACTGACCAGAAACTTAACTGTGGCTACGAGAGCAGGTCAGAGGCTGGGTATTCTGCGGCAAGTGACTCACCTCCTGACTCCCCAAAGCCTTTCCACCATCTACAAGGCACAAGTCAGGAATGTGATGGAATACTCTCCACTTGCCTGGATGAGTGCAGCTCCAACAACACAAGAAGCTCAACTCCATCCACTACAAAGCAGCCAGCTTGATTCGCACCCCATCCACCACCCTAAACATTCACTCCCTTCACCACCGGCACACCGTGGCTTCAGTCTGTGCCATCCACAAGATGCACTGCAGCAACTCGACAAGGCTTCTTCGACTGCACCTCCCAAACCCATGACCTCTACCACCTAGAAGGACAACGGCAGCAGGCACACGAGGGCAACACCACCTGCACGTTCCCCTCCAAGTCACACAATCCTGACTTGGAAATATATCGCCGTTCCTTCATCGTCGCTGGGTCAAAATCCTGGAACTCCGTTCCTAACAGCACTGTGGGAGAACCTTCACCACACGGACTGCAGCGGTTCAAGAAGGTGGCTCACCACCACCTTCTCAAGGGTAATTAGGGATGTGCAATAAATACTGGCCTCGCCAGCAACGCCCACATCCCATGAATGAATTTTAAAAATTATGCGTTGAGGAGTTAGGTGCAATTAATGAACAAATCACTCCAACGTGCTGAGAACATCATTTGGTCCAGGTCAGAACAACAATAAATTAATTTATTGCAACAATGGAAGCTTTTTTTATTCATCCATAAAGCGATCTTCTGGTTAGATTTAATCTGTCACAGAAAACAGCTTGACATTAATCAGGTTTTGATCTTCATGGTATCCTGGTGCAGCTTCCTCCAGCAAAAACATATTACTACTTCATTTAGTTACTATAAACACATGATTTACACAGGTCCCTTTACAAATAGGCAAGTAAAGCTCAGAGGTGCTTTAACATTACTCCAGTTCTTTCAGTTTCCGACACATAGCAAATGCAAACGTTTTGGCCTCCACGTGAGTGACAGCAGTCTGTCCATCCTCAAACGACACCTCCCTGTGTGATGCACTGAGCTAGTTGAGCATACTTGCAACAGGATGTAAAAATTGCACGATTGCACAATGTACATTAGCACAGTGTCTCTCCCAAACCTGCCACTGCACAATGTACTGCATTAGCATAGTGTTTGTTCCCAAACCTGCCACTGTTTTTAAAAAACAAGATGTGGAGATGCCGGTGATGGACTGGGGTGGACAAATGTAAGGAATCTTACAACACCAGGTTATAGTCCAACAGTTTTATTTGAAAATCTCAAGCTTTCGGAGGCTTTCTCCTTCGTCAGGTGAGTGACACTCACCTGACGAAGGAGAAAGCCTCCGAAAGCTTGTGATTTTCAAATAAAACTGTTGGACTATAACCTGGTGTTGTAAGATTCCTTACATTAAAAAAACAAAGCAGAGATCACCTTCTTAAACGGGAGAATAGTCAATGCTATCCTTTCCTTCCCTCCCTCTGCACGTACAGAAGATCAGTCACCTTTTCCCAAATCAGTCAACAATAAGAATATAGAAGAGCAAAGCATAAAAAGGCAACACATGGAGGCTGGTTTGATGTCATTCTCCAGGAAAACAGAATTTAAGCTGCTTTTATATTGCTATCAGTGGGGTGTTTCTGCTGCTGGTCATTAAAGCACAGGTCTTACGTAGCTGACAGGAACTCCGGGATAAAGTTGCTGGATTCGCTGAATCTGCCGACTGGGAAGACCCTTCTGTTTTTAAACCATGTCTTCCTGGCAGCCGGATTTATTGATTCTGGCAACTTTACATCAGGTTTGCCACTTGCTGCGCAAATAGCTATGCTTTGGGAACTGATACCAAAACAAGGGCAGCCAAAAGTGCCTAATGCGTTATCTTCCCCTTTCTTGTCTTGCATTAAGAACAAAACTCTTTCCCAACCCAGGGCTTATAAGCATCTGTTAATGTAAACACTCAAGTGGTTGGAAATCAGGATTGCCACCCTAGCAGCCTTGTGACCAATATGAGAGAGGCTGTCTCTAACAAAAGCTTCTTTCTGGAGCGTCACTCATGCAAAACCAACAAACTCGGAGGCAAATGCTGACCTTGCCAAACCAGCTTCTCTCAACAGAAGGCACACAGTCACAAGTGGATGCCCAGTGGTGCTGCTCACAGGGAGGCAACACTGGGAGTCAGAATTGGGCCAGGTTCAGAAGAAGCTGGAAAGCCGAGCCATTCACACGCAAAGCAATAATGAGGCGCAGTAATGGCTCATACGTGTGCAAAATATCAAGGACAAAGATGGAGGCAAAGACCTCTAGTTCCGGGAACAGAACAAGATTCAAGCTCGTCAGAGACGGCAGGTCACAGGAGTTATACCTGGCACAAAGGAAGATGGCTGTGGTTGCTGGAGGGCAATCACCCAAGCCCCTCAACTTCAGGTCTTTCACCTCAATGGGCCTTGATTGGAGTGGCGGTAGGAACCAAGTTAAATGGCAGAGAGGAGTTTAGAGGTTACGTCTCCATTGAAATGCCCTTCTCTCAGGACCCCTGCTTAAATGTAAAAAGTATCTGACAATAAGTGGAGTATCTGATAATGCTGGCCAGCATGTTAATCTTGCTCATCATTTTGGAGATGCCACAATCATTTTGGAAAGGCTGATATTTATAAAAATCAAAAAGAAACACTCAACATCAAGAAGTTATTTTGTCAATAAACAGCATGGGAAACCCTGTACTGGTGAGCATGAGTTAGAAGAGGTCTACTACTCAATATTATGCTAAAATCTATCACACAGAAAGATTACTGAATGCTAACTTCTAATTTTCACTCAATAAATGCAAAGAAGAGTTCTCCAGCAGCTAAATGTGCAGCTAGAGCAGAATTGTGCCATGGTTATATCACATCCCAACACGCAACACTCCAATGACTGGAGCAACCTCCAATTCATTTGTCCAATTCCCAGGAGCCGGAATGACCTATGCATGAAGTCAAACAAGTTGTTAAGATAGTCATTAGAGGCAATGGAAACTTTTCACTGAAATAAACGACCGCAAAGAAGAAACCCTTAAGTATGCACACCACAACTGCAATTGTTGAAGGACTGAAGTCCCACAGACAACATACGAATGTTTGAACATAGACAAGGGTTCTCTCCAGCTTATAATTAAACATTGGTAGTTATGAGCAGTGGCTGAAATTGGCAACTGTTCAAAAATCAAGTCACTGCAAAAGTTTACCCAAGCAATTGCCATGAGTTCTACATTCCTAATGATAAAGGATTAAAAGCATTACAGATTTCATCAGCAACCAGAGTGTTCACAGGGTTACTATAGTCTGAGAGACTGATTTCATATTGCTATAACATACTTTTAACATAATCTGGTTAGCTAAATCTCATCCTCCACCCCCCACCACCACCATTGTAAATTCTTAATAGATGCAGAGTGAGTTTAAAAAAACAGAAGTAACTGTCATTTGGTACCAATTGGCCCAATTCAAACGACACGGGCTAAATTACACTAAAAGGGAATGTTATTGTAGTTGCAATCCAGACTATATTCTTGTAAAAGGCAACTTTAATTTGCACAACTTAAAAAAAAATAAGCAGGATTTGTCCCCGACACATGCACTGACTATTGACAGGAACACATAAGACCAGAAAAATATAGCTTCCCATCATTTTCATTGGGAGATTACAACCTCAAGCCACCTCAACTAAATCCCAAAACAAATTAAACGCAAACCACAAATAAAAAACAGATGCATTGCAAAAACTGTAAATGTCACTGACTTATTGCATGGTTATTGTTCTCCCTTAGTGTATCATGGTCGGTGACATGATCTGAACTATGATCTGTGGTGTCTGGAAATTGTTTGAGATAGAAGAGTTTGGATTATAAACAGACTATGATCACCTTGAAGCTGACATTAACACGAGTCGGCAGAACACTGAAGGTTATATCATCACAATTGGAATGAAGATAAACACTCCTTGATTCAATTATTAAAACAACTAGTCATCAACTCCAAGGGTTTAAGGTCAATTGACTGGGGTGAAGATTATGATGTTGAATTATGTGCCAGGTACAAAAGCTGCTTTTATGTTGGATTTAGTGGGGTTCTAGAGCTGCTGGCTCCTGAAAAAGTGGTTCCAGCACAGCTGGTGAAAACCACTAAAATAAACTTGCCAGATAAAAATTTGCGGGGCTATGGGGAAAGGGCAGAGGAATGGGATTAATTGAATAGCTCTTTCAAAGAGCCGGCACAGTCACAATGGGCTGAATAGCCTCCTCCTGTGCTGCATCGTTCTATGATTCTACTGGCTAACGCTAGTGGCTGCAAACATGGGTCTGTTGAATCCAGTTTATTTCCTGGCTATGATAGCAGTGAGCACTGTGTGTTTATTTGAAGGCAGTCACAGGTCCCAGACCTGTATTACTGACTCTTTATTAAACATCTATGGGACCTTGCTGTGCCTAAATTGGCTGCTGCGTTTCCCTACACTTCAAAAGTACTCAATTGGCTGTAAAGCACTTTGGGACGTTCGGAGGTTGTGAAAGGCTCCATGTAAATTTAAGTTCTTTCTACCTGGAGAACTAGATCGCTGGCAATGTCCCAAAGACTTTCTCCAGACTGAAGCAATAGGAATGTCTTGCCATATGACGTTGAAGGGTGTGGTAGTACCATTCCTTCTAATGGTCTCAATTAACATTCAACAAATTGGCACGCAACAATCAGTCCCTGGGTGATTCTAACATACAAGTTAGGCTGGGCGGGATGATTGATTTTTCCAGTAAACGGCAGTGAAAACACCCACATGTCGTGTAAAGTATTAAACCCCTGAACTAAAGTCAAAAGGCAGGTCAATGTTTGAGATAGACACTCTTGTCAGTATGTAATGTTGTCTGGGCTTTTATAAGAACATAACAAATAGGAGCAGGAGTAGACCATACTGCCCCTTGAGCCTGCCCCGCCATTCAATAAGATCATGGCTGATCTACCTCAACTCCACTTTCCCGTCCTATCCCTTGATGTGCAAATATCCATCGATCTCAGTCTTGAATATACTCAACGACTCAGCATCCACAGCCCTCTGGAGTAGAGAACTCCAAAGATTCACAACCCTCAGTGAAGAAATTTTTCCTCAATTTGGTCCTAAATAGCCAACCTCTTGAGACTTTGACCTCTAGCTCTAGACTATTCAGCCAGGGGAAACAGCCTCGCAGCATCTACCCTGTCGAGCCCTCTAAGAATTTTATATGTTTCAATGAGATCACCTCTCATTCTTCTAAACTCTAGAGAATATAGGCCCAATATACCCAATCTCTCCTTATAGGACAACCCTCTCATCCCAGGAATCAATCTAGTGAACCTTCGTTGCACCGCTTCTAAGGCAAGTATACCCTTCCTTAGATAAGATCAAAACTGTACACAGTACTCCAGGTGTGGTCTCACCAGAGCCCTATATAATTGCAGCAAGACCTCCTTACTCATACTCCAACCCCCTTGCAATAAAAGCTAACGTACCATTTGCCTTTCTAATTGATTGTTGTACCTGCATGTTAACTTTCTGTGATTCATGTACAAGGACACCCAAATCCCTAACATTTCTTAGTCTTTCATCTTTTGAAAAATATTCTACTTTTCTATTCTTCCTACCAAAGTGGATAATTTCACATTCCCCCACATTATATTCCATCTGCCACCTTCTCGCCCACTCACTTAACCGATCTATATCCCTCTGCAGCCTCTTTGCATCCTCCTCACAGCTTCCCATGTAGCTTTGTATCGTTAGCAAACTTGGATACATCATCTAAGTTATTGTTATATATTGTAAGCAGCTGAGGCCCAAGCACTAATCCTAGCAGCACCCCACTAGTTACAACCTGCCAACCCAAAAATGACCCGTTTATTCCTACTCTGTTTTCTGTCCGTTAACCAATCCATGCTAATATATTACCCCCAATCCCACGAGCTGTAATTTTGTGTCACAACCTCTTGTGCGGCACATTACTGAACGCCTTTTGAAAATCCAAATGTACTACATCCACTGGTTTCCCCTTATCTACCCCATTAGTTACACCCTCAAAATTTTCAATTTGTTTACAAAGTTGTGTTCAATTGTTCTAAGAAAAGTTCATTAACAAGAGCCTTGCATTTTGGTGCAAAAGAAAAGCTGATCTGGGAAATGAATGTAGTCAAGGAAGTGGAATTATCTGGTACTTTTGCTTTTATATTGGGTTTAGTGGGATGCTATACTCACTGCATCATATTCACACACTAGAAATAAACTTGATGTGGAGATGCCGGTGATGGACTGGGGTGGACAAATGTAAGGAATCTTACAACACCAGGTTATAGTCCAACAGTTTTATTTGAAAATCACAAGCTTTCGGAGCTTGTGATTTTCAAATAAAACTGTTGGACTATAACCTGGTGTTGTAAGATTCCTTACATTAGAAATAAACTGACCTCAATGGACCTGCTTTTGCCAGGGAATCAATCCATGCTGTGATCCTGTGATGAGCAGCTCGGGGTTTGGAACAGGCTGCTGGCTCATGCGCTGGACACTGATTCGCCGGGTTCCTTCAAGCGAGAGCTGGACCTGGACCTGGACCTGTTTCGGCTGGGTCGGAGGTCACCTTGTAATCAGGGCCAGCGTGAGCTCCTGCACCAGTTTTGTTTGCCGAAGTGGGTCTGGGGGGGGAATGTCCCAAATTTTTTCCCCTAATTGGCCTGGGGTGTTCGCCTCTCCAGGGAGATTACGTGGGTGGGTGATGGGGAGTGTCTGTCTGTATTGTGGTGCACAAGGCATCACAACCGTGTGGGACAGGGGGGGGGGGGGGGTCTTTTCATTGTTCGTATGTTTCCAAGAGGGGCAAAAAAAAATTGCATATTACCTATAGAATTTACAGCACAGAAACAGGCCATTCGGCCCAACTGGTCTATGCCAGTAATTATCCTCCACATGAACCTCCTCCCTCCCTCCTTCATCTCACCCCATCAACATATCCTTCTAGGCCTTCCTCCCTCATCTCGCCCTTAAATCCATCGATGCTATTCCCCTCAACCACTCCTTGTGGTAGCAGGTTCCACAATTCTCACCACTCTCCGGGGAAAGAAGCTGCTCCAGAATTCCCCATTCGATTTATTGGTGACCGGCTTATCTTTTATGACCTTTAGTTTTGGATTTGTGAACCCGGGGACAAAACCACAAATACAGGAGCTGAGAGAACCGAGCTTCCCCAGCCAGGGGCCGGGGCCGGGGCCGGGGCCGAGGGGGCATTGCACCCAACGCAGCACCGGGGCTCGAACCAAACCGGAGGCCCGAATCAGACGCGACGCCCACCTGACCGACCAGCCCCCCCACGCCGCCGTCTCTCACCCGCCGGTGCCCGAGGCCGAATCCCGCCGTCCGCCGCTTCACCTCCAGCCGCGCGCCCGCACCAAGTCCCGCGAGAGCAGGCCCGACATCCGGGGCCCGGACCCGCCCACTCCCGCCGGGAGCCGGGGGGGGGGGGAGTGGCCACGTCAGTTGAGGTGGTGGATTCCACATCGGAAAAGGAAACAAAAAAAAAATCCGCATTCTTCTCTGACTCATTTATCTCACAATCACATCACTCTTATGTTTTTATTATAATAAATGGTTATAATAATTTTCTTACTGTTAATTGATCTGAGCATCCCCCTCCCCCTCTACCATTGCCGGATGGTTTGGTCCTCCTGACTCCCTCAGTGAGGTTCCCCCCGGGGTGAAGGGGGGACATTACCCGGGGTAAAGGGGGGACATTACCCGGGGTAAAGGGGGGACATTACCCGGGATAAAGGGGGGACATTACCCGGGGTAAAGGGGGGACATTACCCGGGATAAAGGGGGGACATTACCCGGGGTAAAGGGGGGACATTACCCGGGATAAAGGGGGATATTACCCGGGGTAAAGGGGGATATTACCCGGGATAAAGGGGGATATTACCCGGGGTAAAGGGGGGATATTACCCGGGATAAAGGGGGGACATTACCCGGGATAAAGGGGGACATTACCCGGGGTAAAGGGGGATATTACCCGGGATAAAGGGGGACATTACCCGGGGTAAAGGGGGATATTACCCGGGGTAAAGGGGGGATATTACCCGGGATAAAGGGGGGACATTACCCGGGATAAAGGGGGACATTACCCGGGGTAAAGGGGGATATTACCCGGGGTAAAGGGGGGATATTACCCGGGATAAAGGGGGGACATTACCCGGGGTAAAGGGGGGACATTACCCGGGATAAAGGGGGGACATTACCCGGGATAAAGGGGGACATTACCCGGGGTAAAGGGGGGACATTACCCGGGATAAAGGGGGGACATTACCCGGGGTTAAGGGGGGACATTACCCGGGGTTAAGGGGGGACATTACCCGGGATAAAGGGGGGATATTACCCGGGGTGAAGGGGGGACATTACCCGGGGTTAAGGGGGGACATTACCCGGGGTGAAGGGGGGACATTACCCGGGATAAAGGGGGGACATTACCCGGGGTGAAGGGGGGACATTACCCGGGATAAAGGGGGGACATTACCCGGGATAAAGGGGGGACATTACCCGGGGTGAAGGGGGGACATTACCCGGGATAAAGGGGGACATTACCCGGGATAAAGGGGGGACATTACCCGGGGTTAAGGGGGGACATTACCCGGGATAAAGGGGGGACATTACCCGGGGTGAAGGGGGGACATTACCCGGGATAAAGGGGGACATTACCCGGGATAAAGGGGGGACATTACCCGGGGTAAAGGGGGGACATTACCCGGGATAAAGGGGGGACATTACCCGGGGTAAAGGGGGGACATTACCCGGGGTGAAGGGGGGACATTACCCGGGATAAAGGGGGGACATTACCCGGGGTGAAGGGGGGACATTACCCGGGATAAAGGGGGACATTACCCGGGATAAAGGGGGGACATTACCCGGGGTAAAGGGGGGACATTACCCGGGATAAAGGGGGGACATTACCCGGGGTTAAGGGGGGACATTACCCGGGGTTAAGGGGGGACATTACCCGGGATAAAGGGGGGATATTACCCGGGGTGAAGGGGGGACATTACCCGGGGTTAAGGGGGGACATTACCCGGGGTGAAGGGGGGACATTACCCGGGATAAAGGGGGGACATTACCCGGGGTGAAGGGGGGACATTACCCGGGGTAAAGGGGGGACATTACCCGGGGTTAAGGGGGGACATTACCCGGGGTGAAGGGGGGACATTACCCGGGATAAAGGGGGGACATTACCCGGGGTTAAGGGGGGACATTACCCGGGGTGAAGGGGGGACATTACCCGGGATAAAGGGGGGACATTACCCGGGGTTAAGGGGGGACATTACCCGGGGTGAAGGGGGGACATTACCCGGGATAAAGGGGGGACATTACCCGGGGTTAAGGGGGGACATTACCCGGGGTGAAGGGGGGACATTACCCGGGATAAAGGGGGGACATTACCCGGGGTTAAGGGGGGACATTACCCGGGATAAAGGGGGGACATTACCCGGGGTGAAGGGGGGACATTACCCGGGATAAAGGGGGGATATTACCCGGGGTGAAGGGGGGACATTACCCGGGGTTAAGGGGGGACATTACCCGGGGTGAAGGGGGGACATTACCCGGGATAAAGGGGGGATATTACCCGGGGTGAAGGGGGGATATTACCCGGGGTAAAGGGGGGATATTACCCGGGGTGAAGGGGGGACATTACCCGGGGTGAAGGGGGGACATTACCCGGGGTGAAGTGGGGACATTACCCGGGATAAAGGGGGGATATTACCCGGGGTGAAGGGGGGACATTACCCGGGGTAAAGGGGGGATATTACCCGGGGTGAAGGGGGGACATTACCCGGGATAAAGGGGGGACATTACCCGGGGTGAAGGGGGACATTACCCGGGGTAAAGGGGGACATTACCCGGGGTGAAGGGGGGACATTACCCGGGGTGAAGGGGGACATTACCCGGGGTAAAGGGGGACATTACCCGGGGTGAAGGGGGGACATTACCCGGGGTGAAGGGGGACATTACCCGGGATAAAGGGGGGACATTACCCGGGGTGAAGGGGGGACATTACCCGGGGTAAAGGGGGACATTACCCGGGGTGAAGGGGGACATTACCCGGGATAAAGGGGGGACATTACCCGGGGTGAAGGGGGACATTACCCGGGATAAAGGGGGGACATTACCCGGGGTGAAGGGGGGACATTACCCGGGGTGAAGGGGGGATATTACCCGGGGTGAAGGGGGGACATTACCCGGGGTAAAGGGGGGACGTTACCCGGGGTGAAGGGGGGACATTACCCGGGGTAAAGGGGGACATTACCCGGGGTAAAGGGGGACATTACCCGGGGTAAAGGGGGACATTACCCGGGGTGAAGGGGGGACATTACCCGGGGTAAAGGGGGGACATTACCCGGGGTAAAGGGGGACATTACCCGGGGTGAAGGGGGGACATTACCCGGGGTGAAGGGGGGATATTACCCGGGGTGAAGGGGGGACATTACCCGGGGTGAAGGGGGGACATTACCCGGGGTAAAGGGGGGACATTACCCGGGGTAAAGGGGGGACATTACCCGGGATAAAGGGGGACATTACCCGGGATAAAGGGGGGACATTACCCGGGGTAAAGGGGGGACATTACCCGGGATAAAGGGGGGACATTACCCGGGGTAAAGGGGGGACATTACCCGGGGTAAAGGGGGGACATTACCCGGGGTAAAGGGGGGACATTACCCGGGGTAAAGGGGGGACATTACCCGGGGTGAAGGGGGGACATTACCCGGGGTGAAGGGGGACATTACCCGGGATGAAGGGGGGACATTACCCGGGGTGAAGGGGGGACATTACCCGGGGTGAAGGGGGGACATTACCCGGGGTAAAGGGGGACATTACCCGGGGTGAAGGGGGGACATTACCCGGGGTGAAGGGGGGACATTACCCGGGGTAAAGGGGGACATTACCCGGGGTGAAGGGGGGACATTACCCGGGGTGAAGGGGGGACATTACCCGGGGTAAAGGGGGACATTACCCGGGGTGAAGGGGGGACATTACCCGGGGTGAAGGGGGGACATTACCCGGGGTGAAGGGGGGACATTACCCGGGGTAAAGGGGGGATATTACCCGGGGTGAAGGGGGGACATTACCCGGGGTAAAGGGGGACATTACCCGGGGTGAAGGGGGATATTACCCGGGGTGAAGGGGGACATTACCCGGGGTGAAGGGGGACATTACCCGGGGTGAAGGGGGACATTACCCGGGGTAAAGGGGGATATTACCCGGGGTAAAGGGGGACATTACCCGGGGTAAAGGGGGGATATTACCCGGGGTAAAGGGGGGATATTACCCGGGGTAAAGGGGGGATATTACCCGGGGTAAAGGGGGGATATTACCCGGGGTAAAGGGGGGATATTACCCGGGGTGAAGGGGGAACATTACCCGGGGTGAAGGGGGGATATTACCCGGGGTAAAGGGGGGATATTACCCGGGGTAAAGGGGGGATATTACCCGGGATGGAGGGGGGACATTACCCGGGGTGAAGGGGGATATTACCCGGGGTGAAGGGGGGATATTACCCGGGGTGAAGGGGGATATTACCCGGGGTAAAGGGGGGACATTACCCGGGGTAAAGGGGGGACATTACCCGGGGTGAAGGGGGGACATTACCCGGGGTGAAGGGGGGACATTACCCGGGGTAAAGGGGGGATATTACCCGGGGTAAAGGGGGGACATTACCCGGGGTGAAGGGGGATATTACCCGGGGTGAAGGGGGGATATTACCCGGGGTGAAGAGGGATATTACCCGGGGTAAAGGGGGGACATTGCCCGGGGTGAAGGGGGGACATTACCCGGGGTGAAGGGGGGACATTACCCGGGGTAAAGGGGGGATATTACCCGGGGTAAAGGGGGGACATTACCCGGGGTAAAGGGGGGACATTACCCGGGGTGAAGGGGGGACATTACCCAGGGTAAAGGGGGGATATTACCCGGGATGGAGGGGGGATATTACCCGGGATGGAGGGGGGACATTACCCGGGGTAAAGGGGGGATATTACCCGGGGTGAGGGGGGACATTACCCGGGGTAAAGGGGGGATATTACCCGGGGTGAGGGGGGATATTACCCTGGATGGAGGGGGGATATTACCTGGGGAAGGGAATATCACCCGGGGGAGGGCGGTATTTTGAGGCTCGTGACCCCCTGATTCCTGCCCTAAGAGGTCCCCATCCTGGTGTCTGGAAACTTCCCCTGTGGAAGGCATCACAGCCAGGTCTGGCTGACTCATTATTATTGATGACCTTTGACACACTTCCAGGCAGGCTGACATTGCCCCCCCTCCCCAGACTGTGTTGGGGTCTCAGTGATATTGCCCCCCCCCCACCCCCAGAGCTACTCCACCATCTATAAGGAACAAGTCAGGAGTGTGATGGAATACTCTCCACTTGCCTGGATCATTGCAGCTCCAACGACACTAATGAAGCTGGATACTCTCGAGGATAAAGCGGCCTGCTTGATTGGTAGCCCATCCACCACCTTAAACATTCAGCCCCTCCACCACCGGCACACTATGGCTGCAGTGTGTATCACTTACAGGATGCAGTGCAGCAACTTGCCAAGGCTTCTTCAGCAGCACCTCCCAAACCCGCGACCTCCACCACCTAGAAGGACAAGGGCAGCAGGTGCACGAGAACACCATCACCTCCAAGTCACACACCATCCCGGCTTGGGCATATATGGGCCGTTCCTTCATCGTCGTTGGTTCAAAATCTTGGGACTCCCTTCCTAACAGCACAGTGGGAGCACCTTCACCACATGAACTGCAACAGTTCAAGAAAGCGGCTCACCACCACCTTCTCAAGGGCCACTAGGAATGAGCAATAAACACTGGCCTTGCCAGCGACGCCCACTTCCTGAGTATATATAGAAAAATGTAAAATGGGTGTCCACACCTGCTAAGGAAGCGGATTTAAGGAGCTCTACAGTAAGATTTGTAGTAATATTCTGAGGAGATTTCTGAACCTTTTTCCCTTTTTGTGTGTCTTTATTTAGCTGGTCAGGAGGCTTTGGGAGAAGGGGCTCTTCTGGACTGAAGGATCACTGGGCGTTCTGCAAGGATTGAAGATTATATTGTAAATTACAACAGTCGGCCACCAGAGAGCAGGGCAGACCAGACTCAGTACAACACACTATATTTAAACGGGGAGGGTCCCTCAATGTAATGATTTTTTACATAGAATTCACAGCACAGGAACAGGCCATTTAGACCAACTGGTCTATGCCGGTGTTTATGCTCCACACGAGCCTCCTCCTGCCCCTCTTCATCTAACCCTATCAGCATTTCCTTCTATTCCTTTCTCCCTCATGTGCTTATCTAGCCTCCCCTTAAAGCAGCTATGCTATTTGCCTCAACTACCCCTTGTGATAGCAAGTTCCATATTGTAGCCACTCTCTGGGCAAAGAAGTTTCTCCTGAATTCCTTACTGGATTTATTAGTGACGATCTTATATTTATGATCCCTAGTTTTGGATTCCCTCACAACTGGAAACATTTTCTCTGCGTCCACCCTATCAAACCCTTTCATAATTTTAAAGCCCTCTATTAGGTCACCCCTCAGCCTTCTCTCTTCTAGAGAAAAGAGCTCCAGCCTGTAGAGCCTTTCCTGATAAGTATATCCTCTCAGTTCTGGTATCATCCTTGTAAATCTTTTTTGCACCGTATCTAGTGCCTCTATATCCTCTTTGTAATATGGAGACCACAGAACTGTGCACAGTACTCTTAGTGTCGTCTCACCAATGTTCTATACAAGTTTAATATAACTTCTCTGCTTTTCAATTGTATTCCTCTAGAAAGGCACGCCAGTGCTTTGTTTGCAATTTTTATGGCCTTGTTAACCTGTGTTGCTACTTTTAATGGTTTGTGAATCTGTACCCCTAGATCCATTTGCGCCTCTACCACATTTTAGCCAGAATATCCCAAATTTTAAGTCTTGCTGTGGTCCTGAAGATAATGGAGACATGTATTGTCAACCAGTTCCTGATATTTTTTTCCATTTAGGATTGGAGACATTGGGTTCATTTGAAAAAAATACTGAAAGGACAAAACAGCAATTGCTAACATTTTCAGACACAAGTTCTGAACTCATTAATTCTTGCATGCAGTAATGTTTCCTGCAAATTCCTGTAAATATGAGAGGAATCCATAGAATTTTACAGCACAGAAGGAGGCCATTCAGCCCATTGTGCCTGTGCCAGCTCTCTGAAAGGTGCTATCCACTTGGTCCCATTGTCCTGCCCTTTCGGCATACTCTTTTCATTTTTTCTTTTTCAAATATTTATCCCCTTCCCTTTTAAAAGTTTTTATGGATTCTGCTTCCATCACTTTCTGGTAAGGCATTCCATGTTCTAACAGCCTTTTTCTAACCTCTCCCTACGCTGTGAATTCAAATATCACCATGGTAGGCTGTGACGTTGAAATGAATAAATCTGGTAATTTATGGGCTGTTCTCAGAAAAATGACCGCGAAAGCTGTCAGATTCTTGTAAAACCCATCTGGTTCACTAATGTCCCTCAGGGAGGGGAACCTGACACCCCGACCTGGTTTGACCTAAACGTGACTCAATGGGCTGAAATTGGTCTTGGACGGTGGTGTAAAATGAGTGATAGTGAATCGACAGCCCGTTTTACACCTGCCCCAATTCTCTTTTCTATTGAAGTCGATGGAAAAGGAATTCGGACTGAGTGTAAAATGAGCTGCCGCATCGCTATCGCCCATTTTACATTACTGTAGTGTTCTAGGCCCAACCATCTTCAGCTGCTTCATCAATGACCTTCCCTCCATCATAAGGTCAGAAATGGGGATGTTCGCTGATGATTGCACAGTGTTCAGTTCCATTCGCAACCCCTCAGATAATGAAACAGTCCGAGCCCGCATGCAGCAAGACCTGGACAACATCCAGGCTTGGGCTGATAAGTGGCAAGTAACATACGTGCCAGACAAGTGCCAGGCAATGACCATCTCCAACGAGAGAGAGTCTAACCACCTCCCTTTGACATTCGACGACATTACCATCGCCGAATCCCCCACAATCAACATCCTGGGGGTCACCATTGACCAGAAACTTAACTGGACCAGACACATAATACTGTGGCTACAAGAGCAGGTCAGAAGCTGGGTATTCTGCGGCGAGTGACTCACCTCCTGACTCCCCAAAGCCTTTCCACCATCTACAAGGCACAAGTCAGGAGTGTGATGGAATACTCTCCACTTGCCTGGATGAGTGCAGCTCCAACAACACTCAAGAAGTTCGACACCATCCAGGACAAAGCAGCCCGCTTGATTGGCACCCCATCCACCACCCTAAACATTCACTCCCTTCACCACCGGCGCACCGTGGCTGCAGTGTGTACAATCCACAGGATGCACTGCAGCAACTCGCCAAGGCTTCTTCTCAGCATGTCCCAAACCCACGACCTCTACCACCTAGAAGGACAAGGGCAGTAGGCACATGGGAACAACACCACCTGCATGTTCCCCTCCAAGTCACACACCATCTCGACTTGGAAATATATCGCTGTTCCTTCATCGTCGCTGGGTCAAAATCCTGGAACTCCCTTCCTAACAGCACTGTGGGAGAACCGTCACCACACGGACTGCAGCGGTTCAAGAAGGCGGCTCACCACCACCTTCTCAAGGGCAATTAGGGATGGGCAATAAATGCTGGCCAGCGACACCCACATCCCATGAACGAATAAAAAAAAATGTCCAAGATGAATTTCACCCTAAATGCCCTCTCTTGCTACTGCAGCTAGGGACGGGCAAACGTAGCCTTGCCAGCATCACCCATATCTCGAGAACAAATTAAAAAGAAAACAATGATTTCTTCCTTCTGCTGTTTGAATGGAAGGTAATAATCTCCCTCTTATCTGGTGGAGGGACGTACCCTGTTACCACTGATCTCCCCCTTAGAAACTTGTCATTCTAGACGTGGAAATACTTTGCAGCTGTTCCCTATCTCTTACATTGGAATGTGATGAATTTGGCAAGGATGAGGCAACAGCTGGTTCCCGTGAAGTGCTGGGATCTGCACGCATAGTTTTATTTTCGATGTTGTGTCAGATTCCTTCTTATCCCGACCGCGTGAGCTAATTTGAAAGTAATATTTGAATCTCATTCCCTCACCCCTTTTCTTAACGTAGCAACTGGCGTTATATTTTTAAAATTTTTCAAAGTTTTGTGCTGTGAGTTTAACTGCAAAAGGAATTAGGCCCAGACTTTTCATGCCTGTATCATTTAAGACGCTTACAGCCAGCAGACAAAGGAGACTTTCATCTCACCAGGCTGGGCTGCATCCAAAGCCAGATCCCTTAAGCCGTCTTTATACTGGAGCTATTTAGGTTGGATTCTGGGAGACAGGCCTCCATTTGCTGGATCTCTATGTTTACACAACTAAATCCAGCTCCCTTAGTCTGGTGGAAGGATCGTAGACAAAAATAACTGGGTCTAGGATTCAACTTCTGGGACAGGGGAGCTGGATTTACTAAAGAAAATAATTTGCATTTCACCACCTCGGAGCCAATGAAGTACTTTTGAAGTGAAGTCACTGTTGTAATGTGGGAAATATGGCAGCCAATTTGCACACAGCAAGATCCCATAAACAGCAATGAGATAGTGACCAGATAATCTGTTTTAATGATGTTGGTTGAAGGATAAATATTGGCCAGGACACCAGGAAGAACTCTCCTGCTACTTCTTTGCATAATCCTGTGGGATCTTTCACATCCCCCTGAGAGAGCAGACAGGGCCTCAGTTTAGCATCTCACCTGAATGTGCTGCACTCCCTCAGTACCGCACCCCTCCTTAAAACCTACCTCTCCCCTCCTTAAAACCTACCTCTGATCAAGCTTTTGGTCACCTGTCCTAAATATCTCCATTTTCTGCCTCAGTGTCAATTTTTGTTTGATTACAATCCTGTGAAGTGGCTTGGGTCGTTTTACTATGTTAAAGGCACTAGATAAATGCAAGTTTTGTTGTTGAAGTGTCAGCTTAGATTAAATACTCAAGTCCCTAGAGTGGGTCTTTGAACCTGCAACCTTCTGACTCAGAAGGTGGGTGTGCTACTGCTGAGCCATGGCTAACACCTGTACTATGAATACTGGGAGCAAGCTTACAGCCTTCCAGAATCCAACCTGAACATGCTCCAGTATAAAAGAGGTGAGAAGACAGTGTGAAACACACCATGCCTCTTGAATCTCCCCTCCAGTTAACTTGTAATAGAGAACTCCCCTAATTACACGGGAAGGGCACTCGTTGACGTGATACAGTCCATGCGGTAACGGGACTCCAATTGACGTCAGTGTCGTTGCTGGACGTCGCATGTGGACAGGACGTATTTGACTATGATGCCATCCACAGTTGAATAGCCACCACAATTCAGTGTCTGGGCTCAGATATGAAGAATGGGTATTTGGGTGAGGTGAAGGGTTGCTGATGCATGAGGAGCTGTTCCCCAGCACGAGCCAGTGCCTTCAGGAGAGGAAGGGGGAGGAGAAGTGGGGTGAATTATTTAGGGCCTGACTCCAGGGTTAGGGGGCAGGGAGCAGCGGTTGGGAAATTGTGGGGCCACAGACCCTGATACTTAAATTAATGGAACATCTGGCGCAGTGAAGGTGCGATCTCCCGTCCAGCGACCCTTTGCGATACTGTCCCGCGCCCAATGCGGCCGGCGATGGAATAGCCCTCACGGTAAGCCGCTCCCGCAAGTGCTTTTGGTTACTTCCACCTTCCGACACCACGAAAGAGGCTGGTAATTCAGCAGTTTTTTTTTTATTAATCAGCAAATTGGAAGAAACATGCAGTACTAAACGCGATCAAAATGTGAAGAAGCAGACTAGAGTTATACTCACAATTTAAACATCTGTAGGAATCTTGGCACCAATAAAATGGTTATTTTTCCAGCCCACATCCCACCAGGCCTTTATCAGACATGCCGGACACCCAGTGGAGATTTTAGTTCCCCCTGTACTAGTTCCGAAACGTTCTCCTGTTTTTTCTCTTTACAAATGCACTGCCTGAAAGGGCGGTGGAAGCAGATTCAATAGTAACTTTCAAAAGGGAATTGGATAAATACTTGAAAAGAAAAAAATTGCAGGGCTACGGGGAAAGAGCAAGGGGGGGGGGGGGTGGTGGGACTAATTGGCTAGCTCTTTCAAAGAGCCAGCACTGGCATAATGGGCCGAATGGCCTCCTTCTACGCTGTATGATTCAATGAAATGCTGACGTTCCTTGCTGTACTTTCTGGTTATTTCCTATTTGCATCTTCTTTTCATTTTATCAATGCAGTGAGGTTGAGTCTCAGCCTGTGATTGGTGTACACGTTCAGGTGATACGTAAGTGTACAGGCGGATATGGGGGCTTCATAGAAATTCTTCCAAAACCTTTTGATTCACTAGGGTAGAAATCACTGTTGGTGATATTAGGGACCGGACGCTCACTGTATCTGTACGACATTCAGTGACGAGTTAAAGCCTCCCTTAAAATGACGGACCGACAAAACTCGTACGAATGTGTGAAGGAGCTGCCATTGCAAGCACTAATTTGTAGCCTACTTTCTTCGCATTCCAACTCTTCGAGCCACTTTGCACAACGAAGCCTCTGGATAAAGGTGACTCATTGTGTGAAGCACTTTGAGACATTGCTGAGCTGCAGAGAAGAAAATAGCAAATCAAGGACTGATGCTGAGATTTTCTTCAAAGGGGAATCGATTCACGGAACGGACTCCAGGATCGGGGCAGGATCGAAAACCCTGCAATCATTTTTTAAAAACAAATTGGATTCTGCAATGGGAGAGACTTTGGGTTTATCGGGGTGGATGAAGTAAGATGGGCAGAATGGCCTCCCTCGTCCCTAATTATCTGCGGGCCAGGCCAAGGTTGGGTAATTCAGCAGAGACTGAGAGTCGAGCCTGGCCCCTTCTGGTCTGTATCGTTTAATGCAACTTGTTCTACTGCTTTCGTGGTCATTGGGGGAATTACATTCATACATAGTTTAATAGCTCCCTTAACCCTAAGCTCAGGAATTCCCTCTCCAAAGCTCTCTGCTTCTCCTCCTCTCTCTCCTTTAAGACGCACCTTAAAACCTGTCTCTTTGACTAAGCTTTTGGTTACCTGTTCTAATATCTCCTTCTGTGGCTCTGTCTGATTACACTCCTGTGAAGCACCTTGGGACGTTTCAATATGTCAAAGGTGCTATATAAATGCAAGTTGTTGTTGTAATGCAGCGGAATAATTTTGAAAGACTCCCTTAAGATCCCTAAATGTTTTCTGAGTCAACTGGCAGTCAAGTGTAACAAAAAAACATACTCAAGTTATCTTGGCAAAAATATTTCGATGCTGATTAATCAGGTTTGTTAGGCCTGGGCATTTATATATTTTTTCAATTCCACGGGCTTGTTGAGTGTTCTACTTAAGTTCCCAGAGTTTTCAGTATCCTGGGTCTCATGGCAAAGGACTTCAGAGATTGAAATTGGCCATTTTAACTTCCTGTGCACTACTTTGTGAAGCAAGGCAAGTTTTTTTTTATTCGTTCACGGGATGTGGGCGTCGCTGGCAAGGCCGGCATTTATTGCCCATCCCTAATTGCCCTTGAGAAGGTGGTGGTGAGCCGCCTTCTTGAACCGCTGCAGTCCGTGTGGTGACGGTTCTCCCACAGTGCTGTTAGGAAGGGAGTTCCAGGATTTTGATCCAGCGACAATGAAGGAACGGCGATATATTTCCAAGTCGGGATGGTGTGTGACTTGGAGGGGAACGTGCAGGTGGTGTTGTTCCCATGCGCCTGCTGCCCTTGTCCTTCTAGGTGGTAGAGGTCGCGGGTTTGGGAGGTGCTGTCGAAGAAGCCTTGGCGAGTTGCTGCAGTGCATCCTGTGGATGGTGCACACTGCAGCCACAGTGCGCCGGTGGTGAAGGGAGTGAATGTTTAGGGTGGTGGATGGGGTGCCAATCAAGCGGGCTGCTTTATCTTGGATGGTGTCGAGCTTCTTGAGTGTTGTTGGAGCTGCACTCATCCAGGCAAGTGGAGAGTATTCCATCACACTCCTGACTTGTGCCTTGTAGATGGTGGAAAGGCTTTGGGGAGTCAGGAGGTGAGTCACTCGCCGCAGAATACCCAGCCTCTGACCTGCTCTCGTAGCCACAGTATTTATATGGCTGGTCCAGTTAAGTTTCTGGTCAATGGTGACCCCCAGGATGTTGATGGTGGGGGATTCGGCGATGGTAATGCCGTTGAATGTCAAGGGGAGGTGGTTAGACTCTCTCTTGTTGGAGATGGTCATTGCCTGGCACTTATCTGGCGCGAATGTTACTTGCCACTTATCAGCCCAAGCCTGGATGTTGTCCAGGTCTTGCTGCATGCGGGCACGGACTGCTTCATTATCTGAGGGGTTGCGAATGGAACTGAACACTGTGCAGTCATCAGCGAACATCCCCATTTCTGACCTTATGATGGAGGGAAGGTCATTGATGAAGCAGCTGAAGATGGTTGGGCCTAGGACACTGCCCTGAGGAACTCCTGCAGCAATGCCCTGGGGCTGAGATGCTTGGCCTCCAACAACCACTACCATCTTCCTTTGTGCTAGGTATGACTCCAGCCACTGGAGAGTTTTCCCCCTGATTCCCATTGACTTCAATTTTACTAGGGCTCCTTGGTGCCACACTCGGTCAAATGCTGCCTTGATGTCAAGGGCAGTCACTCTCACCTCACCTCTGGAATTCAGCTCTTTTGTCCATGTTTGGACCAAGGCTGTAATGAGGTCTGGAGCAGAGTGGTCCTGGCGGAACCCAAACTGAGCATCGGTGAGCAGGTTATTGGTGAGTAAATGCCGCTTGATAGCACTGTCGACGACACCTTCCATCACTTTGCTGATGATTGAGAGTAGACTGATGGGGCGGTAATTGGCCGGATTGGATTTGTCCTGCTTTTTGTGGACAGGACATACCTGGGCAATTTTCCACATTGTCGGGTGGATGCCAGTGTTGTAGCTGTACTGGAACAGCTTGGCTAGAGGCGCAGCTAGTTCTGGAGCACAAGTCTTCAGCACTACAGCTGGGATGTTGTCGGGGCCCATAGCCTTTGCTGTATCCAGTGCACTCAGCCGTTTCTTGATATCACGTGGAGTGAATCGAATTGGCCGAAGACTGGCTTCCGTGATGGTGGGGATATCGGGAGGAGGCTGAGATGGATTATCCACTCGGCACTTCTGGCTGAAGATGGTTGCAAACGCTTCAGCCTTGTCTTTTGCACTCACGTGCTGGACTCCGCCATCATTGAGAATGGGGATGTTTGCAGAGCCTCCTCCTCCCGTTAGTTGTTTAATTGTCCACCACCCTTCACGACTGGATGTGGCAGGACTGCAGAGCTTTGATCTGATCCGTTGGTTGTGGAATCGCTTAGCTCTGTCTATAGCATGTTGCTTCCGCTGTTTAGCATGCATGTAGTCCTGAGTTGTAGCTTCACCAGGTTGGCACCTCATTTTTAGGTACGCCTGGTGCTGCTCCTGGCATGCTCTTCTACACTCCTCATTGAACCAGGGTTGATCCCCTGGCTTGTTGGTAATGGTAGAGTGAGGAATATGCCGGGCCATGAGGTTACAGATTGTGCTGGAATACAATTCTGCTGCTGCTGATGGCCCACAGCGCCTCATGGATGCCCAGTTTTGAGCTGCTAGATCTGTTCTGAATCTATCCCATTTAGCACGGTGGTAGTGCCACACAACACGTTGGATGGTGTCCTCAGTGCGAAGACGGGATTTCATCTCCACGAGGACTGTGCGGTGGTCACTCCTACCAATACTGTCATGGACAGATGCATTTGCGACAGGTAGATTGGTGAGGACGAGGTTAAGTAAGTTTTTCCCTCGTGTTGGTTCGCTCACCACCTGCCGCAGGCCCAGTCTAGCAGCTATGTCCTTCAGGACTCGGCCAGCTCGGTCAGTAGTGGTGCTACCGAGCCACTCTTGGTGATGGACATTGAAGTCCCCCACCCAGAGTACATTCTGTGCCCTTGCTACCCTCAGTGCTTCCTCCAAGTGGTGTTCAACATGGAGGAGGACTGATTCATCACTGAGGGAGGACAGTAGGTGGTAATCAGCAGGAGGTTTCCTTGCCCATGTTTGACCTGATGCCATGAGATTTCATGGGGTCCAGAGTCAATGTTGAGGACTCCCAGGGCCACTCCCTCCTGACTGTATATCACTGTACCGCCACCTCTGGTGGGTCTGTCCTGCCGGTGGGACAGGACATACCCAGGGATGGTGATGGAAGAGTCTGGGACGTTGGCTGAAAGATATGATTCTGTGAGTATGGCTGTGTCAGGCTGTTGCTTGACTGGTCTGTGGGACAGCTCTCCCAATTTTGGCACAAGTCCCCAGATGTTAGTAAGGAGGACCTTGCAGGGTCGACTGGGCTTGGTGTTTTGCCGTTGTCGTGTCCGGTGCCTAGTGGTCCGATGCCGGGTGGTCCGTCCGGTTTTATTCTTATTATGACTTTTCGTAGCGAGATTTTACAACTGAGTGGCTTGCTAGGCCATTTCAGAGGGCAATTAAGAATCAACCACATTGCTGTGGGTCTGGACATTAGAGAGAAGGGAACCTCACAGGGGGAAAGGCCTTGGTCTCCTTACCTAAGAAAGGATATACATGCCATAGAGGGAGTGCAGCGAAGGTTCACCAGACTGATTCCTGGGATGGCAGGACTGTTGTATGAGGAGAGATTGGGTCGACTCGGCCTGTATTCACTTGAGTTTAGAAGAATGAGAGGGGATCTCATTGAAACGTATAAAATTCTGACAGGGCTAGATAGACTGGATGCAGGGAGGATGTTTCCTCTGGCTGGGGGGGGTCCAGAACGAGGGGTCACAGTCTCAGGATATGGGGTCGGACATTTAGGACTGAGATGAGGAGAAATTTCTTCACTCAGAGGGTGGTGAACCTGTGGAATTCTCTACCACAGAAGGCTGTGGAGGCCAAGTCACTAAATATATTTAAGAAGGAGCTGGATAGATTTCTAGACACAAAAGGCATCAAGGGGTATGGGGAGAGAGCGGGAATATGGTATTGAGATAGAGGATCAGCCATGATCATATTGAATGGCGGAGCAGGCTCTGCCTACTCCTGCTCCTATTTTCTATGTTTCTATACCAATACAGATGATTTTCTCCCCTTCTTTCCTGATGGCACTGGTTCTTGCTGGGACATGATTCCACGGATCCCAGCTGCCCTCTGCTCCCACATCCAAGTAATCGTTCTTCATGTGGTGAACCGAGGCACAGAGGGGGTGATTTTAACCTTTGGTGATAGTGTAAGTTAAGTGTAGAACGGACGGCCAATCCGATTTCGCTCGTTTTACACTATCGCCAAAAGTTAAACTTACCCCTCGCTTGTTTGTGGGCTATCAGTCCATGGAAGGCATCACAGCTGACCCTGACGTGGTCCTCGCCTAAGCACAACACAAGCGATCAGAAGCTTGTGTCCGGAGTCCGGGTTTCACTTACCCTCTCTAGCACCGGAACTGATGCCGCAACAAATATTGGTTAACCCTGGGCCAATCCTGGGCTTTTGTAGCTACAAAAGGTGACACATTTACCCACGAGGCCGTTGGGGGAGCCCGTTCAGTTGGGTTGCCAACTCTGATTGGACATATTCCTGGAGGTATCATCACATGACCTCTCACCCCCAACCATCCTGCGCAGTCAAACAGCCTTTTCTCCCCCCATCTTCAATATTTTTATGAACTAATAAACGAAAGTGTTCAAAGAAAATGAACAAAAAAAAACACATTCATAGGGGGCCAATGATTTTTTTTCTCCCGGGCAGCATCCTGGCAATTAATCTTTAATTCCTGGAGACTCCAGGATAATCCTGGAGAGTTGGCAACCCTACTGTTCAGTCATTCTTCTAGACACTGATTTTTTCTTTTGCCGCCATTATTCCTACATAAGATCCCAATTTTTTCCTCAGATGCAGAAAGTAAAATGAAGTCCTCTGAAATTGTCCACATGGAGAGGCCGAGTTACATCTAGGCCGAGTCCACTAGGGATGGGGTACCAGCAGCACAATCCAGCATGCAATTGGTGTAGTGCTGCTACAACTCATCTTATATTTGTCTTTAAGAAACTTCTAGGATACAAAAGTGGTTTTCAAAAGATGAGAGTAAATCATATTAGACAAGGAAAACTGCCATGCCTTAACTTAGGCCCAGGTTAGGGCTGCAAGTCTTGGAGGCCCCCTGTTACCCTGGTAACAGATGCCCCTGTTCGATGAACAAGCAGCAGTTGCTCTATATAACCCCACGTGAGAAACAGGACAGAACATCCATTAATATAGGAAATAACTGTTGCAATTGATGACAGACACATTTTTAAACTCTTTTCCTGGTACGTTTCTTGATGTAGGTGTCGTTCCGTGAACATCTTTCAGATGGGCACTGCGACGTTCAACACACACCTGTTGGACCTGAAGATAATGGAAGTTAGACGGAGTTCAATCAACGCAATGACTTGTTTTCCAATTTTCTCCCCTCCTATCTTCAAGGTGCTGACTCAGATTGGGGTACAACTGCCCACTAGTACCTCACCCAAATGTGAACACAGTGAGGTACATGAGGACCACACAGCCGAGCCTGATCCTGTCCTTAACCCACATCCACACACGTATGCACACTTGCGCGCACAAACATACGCACATGCACACCCCCGCACACACCCACATGCACACACATATACCTGCGCACACCCACATATACCTGTGCAAACCAACACGCACACATACATACTCATGTGCACACCCACATATACCTGCGTGCGCGCACACATACAAGCACACACTTTCCAGCAGGAGTTCTTTTAGTCCAGTAGTGGCCAGCTAACTGAGCACAAACTGGGGATGGAATTTGGACCCTTGTGGTACCAGACCAGGTAATGCCTTTCCCAACCAAACCCTCAGCAAACCTTTAAAATAAAGGGAAGACTTTTGATTCTTGTAAAGGTTTTCCCTCCCCCTCCAATTCTCCCCTCCCCCCGCCCCGCCAAGCTTCTCTTCCGAGTATTCTGACTCCTTGCTTGGCACCAAATTAGGGTTTGGTTTGCGCCCTGGACCATGCCCACTAGGGGCCGGTTGAGATTTACCAAATGTATAAATACAAATTGGGATCTCAACCGGCCTCCAGTGGGCATGGTCCCAGGATGCAAACCAGACCCAAATTTGGCATCAATTAAGGGACAAATGTATGACCGGTGAGTGAAATGGAAAAGTGTGACACTGGTATACTTGGGGGTGCTCTTCTGAAATTTGGGGCGGGGGGGCAAATTTGTCAGGGCAGAGTAGATTAAGCTTGACTCGCCATCGAACCAGTGCAGCACCTGACCTGTCAGTGCTTTCATGCTGACCCTTGGTGCCTGAAATGGGAATGTGGTCCATCTCCCAGCCCAACCACCCTCATCCCGATGAGCGCAAAATTAACTGATGACAAAAGGGGAAAAAAAAAGTCACTCCACAAACTGCACGCACCACTTTCAAAAATGTCCACGGTCGGAGCTCCTAGCTGAAGTGGAGAGTTTGAAGCCTCGATGAGACTGAGCAGGACTGACACTTCAGCCTCGAGGTAATTGACCGTTTGTTCTATATTCTGAGAGAGGAAAAAAAAAGCAAAAATCAATCACAACTCATCTAGCGCTGGCTAGTAAAACTTGCAGTTATATAGTGCCTTGCATGATCTCAGGATGTCCCAAAGCACTTTATAGCCAATGAAGTAATTTTGAAGTGTAGCCACCGTTGTAATGTAGGAAATGCGGCAGCCAATTTGTACACAGCAAGCTCCCACAAACAGCAATGTGACAATGACCAGGTAATCTGTTTTAGTGACGTTGATTGAGGGATAAATATTGGCCAGGACACCGGGAGAACTCCCCTGTTCTTCTTTGAATAGCACCATGGGATATTTTGCACCACCTGAGAGGGCAGATGAGGCCTTGGTTTAATATTTCATCCGAAAGATGGCACCACTGACAGTGCAGCACTCCCCCAGTACTGCACTTGAGTGTCAGCCTGGATTATGTGTTTAATTCTGCGAATGGGAAGTAGACATTATGTAATGTGGTAGACATTACAGATAGGCTGTAAACAACAAAGCAGAGAAATGTTCACCTCAAGAAGCTACAGTAGATTGATACTGATTTATGGGACAACTGGGCTTTAGTCAGTTAAAGGTGCAATGCATCAAAGGAGAACATTCTCTTTATTGTCACTTGTAAGTCTTCGACATAAATGAACAGTGTTTTTTAATGTCAGATGCATCTTCATTTCAAACTAAGAATATGGAGAGAAAGACTTGCATTTATATAGCAACTTTCACAACCTCAGGTCGTACTAAAATGCTTTACAGCCAATTTGTGCACAGCAAGGTCCCACAAACAGCTAGATAATCTGTTTTTAGTGATGTTGATTAAACCCAGGAAAAACTCCCCTGCTCTTCTTCAAATTAGTGCCATGGGATGTTTTATGTCCATCTGAGAGGGCAGATGGGGCCTCACCTTAATGTCTCATCTTGAAAGACTGCACCTCTGACAGTGCGGCACTCCTTCAGTACTGAACTAAAGTGTCAGCTGAGATTTTGTGCTCGAGTCTCTAGAGCGGGACTTGAACTCATAACCTCCTGACCCAGGGGCAGGAGCGCTACCATTGAATCACAGCTAACAGTCCCAACTGAAGTGTTAGCCTGTCTCCTCTTTAAGATGCTGAGCGACCTACTGTGCATTTCCAACATGTTATGCTTTTATTTCAGGATCTTTTTATTGGAGATTGAGACATGTCTTTTTGCTTTTCCGAAGGCGGAAATCAACCATTATAGATTATGTTATGCATTTTCTAATCCAGTGTTGCTACACCCAACAGGGAATGGTCTCTGTTACCTTTTCTACAACATCCAACCGCTTGTGGAGTGCCTTGTCATGTTCACACCAGTCTGTGCCATTCCTCTGAGGCTCCGCTCCTGGAATAACCAGTGTCATCAGTGAATCAATAAGTTCATCCTCTCTCTCTGACTCGCTCGTTCTGCCCCTTTCCAGCAGTGCAGGTAGTCAATGAATGTTTACTGGTAGCAGATGTAACTAAAAAATGGTTACCATATGTGAAAGTGAATTGTTTTAATTTCATTAGGGCCTTGCTCTGGTGTTGCATTCAGAGAGCTGCCACTGTATCATTGATCTGTATCTTAATAAACTGCCCCATCTCTTCACAGAGAAAAAAGAAAGACCTGCATTTATATAGCGCCTTTCATGACCTCAGGACGTCCCAAAGCACTAAGTGTAGGCACTGTTGTAATGTAGGAAACGCGGCAGCCAATTTGCACACAGCAAGATCCCACAAACAGCAACGTGATAATGACCAGATAATTGTTTTTTTTAAAGTGGTGTTGGTTGAGGGATAAATGTTGGCCAGGACACGGGGAGAACTCCCCTGCTCTTCTTCAAAATAGCAGCATGGGATCTTTTACGTCCACCTGAGGCCTTGGTTTAACATCCCATCCTAAAGACAGCACCCCCAACAATGCAGCACTCCCTCAGTACTACATTGGAGTATCAGCCTGAATTTTATGATTAAATGTCTAGAGTGGGACTTGAATCTACAACCTGCTAACTGAGAGGGAAGAGTGCTACCAAGTGAGCCACGACTGATACTCAACTGAGCAATACTGAATGCTTGGTGAAACCTTGTGTAAATGAAAATGTCTGCATGTTGTCCTTCACTCTCCAATCCCCATGTAACACATGCTGGGATATGATACTCATTCTCAGTGGGTAAATTCACTGTGTGATATTACTGAACCAGGGAAATCCCAGCTTGGATCCCTGCCAGGCAGAACAATGATGCCTAATTTGTCTTTTAAATCTAAATTCATAAGCTTTTAGAAAATATGTATATTAATATCAAGATTAAGATGGTCTGACATAGAACTACCCTTTTGAGTGATGACCTTTGTTCAAGCCAGTAATGAGGTCCCAGGTTCAGTGCTATACACTGGTCTTAACGCCAGAGGGCTCTCTTCACCACTGTAAACAAGGTCTCAGCTAGACCGGCCGTAAGAACTACAGCTGAGATAAGAGGAGGCTACGAGTTAATGCGGATCACACAGTTGTTTCTCTTCCAGCTCCAGTTTGTATTTTGAATAGTCAAAATACAAATGACAGAACTAGCAAGAGTCATAATCTTCTGCACGCATTCAGACTCTGTGTTATCATAAAAATTAAGTTATATAATAATGGCATTATAGTGTAACAAGAGCAGTGTAATCAGAACCACTTTGCACTGAGGAACATGTTACAAATGGGGGAACGTTATAATGATGGAATGTAATAAGGGCAAAATAATAGAAGCATGTTATAATAAGGAACTAGTTGCAATGATGGTTATAATGTAATCCAATATTAATGAGGGTGTTGTAATGGGCATGTAGTGTAACAAAAAACAAATTATAATGAGGGGGAAATGTAATTAAGGTGGTGCAACAGGGACCACATTGTAATTAATGTGGAATATAATAAGGGTCCAGGATTTGGAAACTGGGGTTGCCCTCGGTCAATCCTGGACCAACTGGGGGTCTAGGATCTGCTGTTTCTCGTCTGTCAGTTCTGAGACATGTTCAGAGTCTTGATTGCTGTCTCCTATTAATCTGTCCTGATGCACATTGAAGAACTGGGGCCATTGTCTCCCATGGTCATTCCTGGGGCGGATTGAGGAACTGGGGCCATTGTCTCCCATGGTCATTCCTGGGGCAGATTGAGGAACTGGGGCCATTGTCTCCCATGGTCATTCCTGGGGCGGATTGAGGAACTGGGGCCATTGTCTCCCATGGTCATTCCTGGGGCGGATTGAGGAACTGAGGCCATTGTCTCCCATGGTCATTCCTGGGGCGGATTGAGGAACTGGGGCCATTGTCTCCCATGGTCATTCCTGGGGCGGATTGAGGAACTGGGGCCATTGTCTCCCATGGTCATTCCTGGGGCGGATTGAGGAACTGAGGCCATTGTCTCCCATGGTCATTCCTGGGGCGGATTGAGGAACTGGGGCCATTGTCTCCCATGGTCATTCCTGGGGCGGATTGAGGAACTGGGGCCATTGTCTCCCATGGTCATTCCTGGGGCGGATTGAGGAACTGGGGCCATTGTCTCCCATGGTCATTCCTGGGGCGGATTGAGGAACTGGGGCCATTGTCTCCCATGGTCATTCCTGGGGCAGATTGAGGAACTGAGGCCATTGTCTCCCATGGTCATCCCTGGGGCACTGTTTAGTACCTAGGGTCAATGGGAGAGACATTGGACCCTCCAGACAGGGATTCGCTCTGGTGATTTATCTCCCACTCTACTTTACAAAAAAATCTATTTTCTTTCTGTTATTTTCTTTTTTTTCTTTAGATTTTCTTTATTGAACATAAATTCTTTCAACCAAACACATTTCTCTTTCAATGTTTTGAACTTCCTGCTGCTTGTCTCTCTCCTTATAATTCCCAGCACTTTGCATTTTCATCTCTTCCTCTCTTCGTTGTAAATTAATTATGTTTCTATTTTTAAAAATGTTTCTATTCCCCCCTTTCTCATTACACCCAAAGATTTAATCCAACAAAAAAAAAATCAAGTAATTTCAGCAAAAAGAGAAAAGACTGTGAAAAGCTTTGCAAAAGTAATGTTTACCTCAACACGCGGCTGGTTTAAGTAAATAAATCGCAAACTGCGAGAAACACTTAAAGACCCGCATCATCCGCAAAGTGACTACAGTGACCATCACCTACCGGCCAGGGTCAGTCCCAAGAGCAGCAGGATCCCAGCCAAGCCCCACACAACCTGCATATTGTGGGATAAACGTCGATTCCTGGGTCTTTCAATTTCCCCCTCTTCTTGTCTCCAGAATCCAAGCCCTACACGATGGACCTGGCAGGGAGAGAGAGGAAAAACAGTGCTGGACACCCTCCAGATTCCAGCTTCAAACTGCGCCCTTCCGTTTGAATTGCTGGCTGTGGCGGTGTTAGTCATTAACCACTCCTTCTCTAGGAGTGGTCTGTGGCTTATTCACTTCTCACTGTTTTTATTATGATTGTAACGTAGCTGGAAACTATTGCTAATAGCTCAAGTGAGACTCGAAATTTTATTTTTTGGCCACTAAAGTGTTTGGCTAAGGAATCCACGTGGGTAAAATTTCTTGGGGTGGGGGAGTCATTTTTTATTTTCATTGCTTGGGAGGGAAACCCACTCCAGCACATAAACTAGGCTGACCCTCCAGAGCAGTACTGAGGGAGTGCTGCACTGTCGGAGGTGCCGTCTTTCGGATGGGACGTTAAACCAAGGCCCCGTCTGCCCTCTCAGGTGGATGTAAAAATGATCCCATGGTGCTATTTCGAAGATGAGCAGGGGAGTTCTCCTCAGTGTCCTAGCCAATATTTATCACTCAGCCAACATCACTAAAAGCTGGTCATTTATCGCATTGCTGTTTGTGGGACCTTGCTGTGCACAAATTGGCTGCCGCGTTTCCTACATTACAACAGTGACTACACATCAAAAAGTACTTCATTGGCTGTCTTCTAAACTATCCCAGTGGAACGCTCGCCCCTTATAGAACCTGCCGGATTTTCATTAATTGAAGTTAAAATCAGATGGGTAATCGCTCCTCCAGTTTACCGCCCAAGCGCTAAGGGTTAAAATGACCCCCGTCTGTTTGCCTACTATGGAATGCCCACTCTCTCCCATAGGGGCATACCCCACTTACCTAGACTCAGAGATCTTAGTCACGGATTGGCAGCAGCAAGGTTTGGGGACCTTGGTGATGTGCAAGGATGCTGCTGGAGTTACAGAGCACGGGTGAGTTTCCCACCACTTGTTGCAGGGCTATCTGGAGCCAGTTGGGAACAATTCCATCCTCCACCCCGGCCCCACCGCCGCAATGACAGATCTACTCCCCTAAGCTAGTTAATGAGCCAGACAGTGCCCAGACCTGCCTGGCTGAGGCGTTGGGTTAGCATGTCTGCCAAGGAGGATCGACTTGGTCCTGTTCTTCCATTGTTAAGCATGGAACTAACTTGATCCCAAAGAGACCGCACTTACTTTCCCCCAAAGTATGTCATTAGACAACTGACAAGTACGGACTTGAGACCTCACCAGGACCTGTTCTGGAGTGGCAAGAGGAGCACCACAGCTCACCATAAATTGTGTGAATGTATTGTCAGCATCCTCTTCACCATAGCATGGATGCCCACTGTTAATTTTTTTAAATCTTTTTTTTTTCTTTTTTTCCTTCTTTGTGTTTTAGGCCCCCCTTTTATAAGAAGGGGGGGCGCTGGTTAGGGTATGTTCATGTGCAGAAAAACCAAAAACCCCAAAATAAGTGTCAAATAAAATTTTATTATATCGGTCCAGGATGCACTCCAGTCCCTGCGGTGCCCACCGGTCGCGGAAAGCCCACTGTTAATTGTATCCATGTGATTTATATCAATTAGTGTTAATTGTATTCAGATGGTGCGAATCAATTGGGAACTCTCGTATCCATTTATAAGAGAGCTGATCTAGGGTGTGGGTTGGGAGTAATGTGGAGCTCTGTGAATAAAGACTTGGAAGCAACTAAAGACTAGGCTCTAGTATTCGATCCTTCGCCACCTGGCTATCCAGTTTATAACACCCACCATACCCCATTGAACAGTGGTCCCTCAGTTGGAGGGGGCTAAGATTGCTTCTTTGCAATTGAAACCCTGGCAGGCTCTAAACCATGGATATTTTAGTGCATGTTCTCAAATCCAGCCTCCAAATAATGTTCTCATGAAGGGTCCACACCTGAAATGTTAACTTTTCTCTTCTCTCCACAGGTGCTGACTGACGTGCTGAGCGTTTTCAGCATTTTCTGGTTTTGCTTCAGATTTCCGGCATCTGCCATATTTGTTTTTTTTGTTTCCAGCCTTCTAGCTGTTGATAGCTCAAGGCTCAGAGTTTTCTCATCAACTATATGAAGGAGATCTGCCTAATGCAAGCTGGAAGTACAGAACAGACTTGAAATTAGAAAGACTTTCCCCTTCACTGAGTCGTGGATCTGCGGAGTGGACTTACCATTAGAGGAGGTATTAATACCTGTAAAACAGAGCTGGATAAATATCTGTTTGGGATTGTGACTGAAACTTCCAAGGCCAAGTGCAGATACCAATGACTGAATGCAATGGGGAAGTCAATGGCTATTGAGCTGCTGGGCAGTGGGACTGTTGCACTAATGAAGAAATCTAACCCTTAAGGGAGTCCCAT
>NW_027138783.1:0-34398 GCF_035084215.1 Heptranchias perlo
TGTGGGCACAGGTCTGTCACTGTATAACACTGGGGTACAGTACTGGTGGGTACAGGTCTGTCCCTGTATAACACTGGGGTACAGTACTGGTGGGTACAGGTCTGTCACTGTATAACACTGGGGTACAGTACTGGTGGGTACAGGTCTGTCACTGTATAACAGGGGTACAGTACTGGTGGGTACAGGTCTGTCACTGTATAACACTGGGGTACGGTACTGGTGGGTACAGGTCTGTCACTGTATAACACTGAGGTACAGTACTGGTGGGTACAGGTCTGTCACTGTATAACACTGGGGTACAGTACTGGGGGGGTACAGGTCTGTCACTGTATAACACTGGGGTACAGTACTGGTGGGTACAGGTCTGTCACTGTATAACACTGGGGTACAGTACTGGGGGGTACAGGTCTGTCACTGTATAACACTGAGGTACAGTACTGGTGGGTACAGGTCTGTCACTGTATAACACTGGGGTACAGTACTGGGGGGTACAGGGTCTGTCACTGTATAACACTGGGGTACAGTACTGGTGGGTACAGGTCCGTCACTGTATAACACTGGGGTACAGTACTGGTGGGTACAGGTCTGTCACTGTATAACACTGGGGTACAGTACTGGGGGGTACAGGTCTGTCACTGTATAACACTGGGGTACGGTACTGGTGGGTACAGGTCTGTCCCTGTATAACACTGGGGTACAGTACTGGTGGGGACAGGTCTGTCACTGTATAACACTGGGGTACAGTACTGGGGGGTACAGGTCTGTCACTGTATAACACTGGGGTACAGTACTGGGGGGTACAGGTCTCTCACTGTATAACACTGGGGTACAGTACTGGTGGGTACAGGTCTGTCACTGTATAACACTGAGGTACAGTACTGGTGGGTACAGGTCTGTCACTGTATAACACTGGGGTACAGTACTGGTGGGTACAGGTCTGTCACTGTATAACACTGGGGTACAGTACTGGTGGGGACAGGTCTGTCACTGTATAACACTGGGGTACAGTACTGGTGGGTACAGGTCTGTCACTGTATAACACTGGGGTACAGTACTGGTGGGTACAGGTCTGTCACTGTATAACACTGGGGTACAGTACTGGGGGGTACAGGTCTGTCCCTGTATAACACTGGGGTACAGTACTGGTGGGGACAGGTCTGTCACTGTAAAACACTGGGGTACAGTACTGGTGGGTACAGGTCTGTCACTGTATAACACTGGGGTACGGTACTGGTGGGTACAGGTCTGTCCCTGTATAACACTGGGGTACAGTACTGGGGGGTACAGGTCTCTCACTGTATAACACTGGGGTACAGTACTGGTGGGTACAGGTCTGTCACTGTATAACACTGGGGTACAGTACTGGTGGGTACAGGTCTGTCACTGTAACACTGGGGTACAGTACTGGTGGGTACAGGTCTGTCACTGTATAACACTGGGGTACAGTACTGGTGGGTACAGGTCTGTCACTGTATAACACTGGGGTACAGTACTGGTGGGTACAGGTCTGTCACTGTATAACACTGGGGTACAGTACTGGTGGGTACAGGTCTGTCACTGTATAACACTGGGGTACAGTACTGGTGGGTACAGGTCTGTCACTGTATAACACTGGGGTACAGTACTGGGGGGGACAGGTCTGTCACTGTATAACACTGGGGTACAGTACTGGTGGGGACAGGTCTGTCACTGTATAACACTGGGGTACAGTGCTGGTGGGTACAGGTCTGTCACTGTATAACACTGGGGTACAGTGCTGGTGGGTACAGGTCTGTCACTGTATAACACTGGGGTACAGTACTGGGGGGGACAGGTCTGTCACTGTATAACACTGGGGTACAGTACTGGTGGGTACAGGTCTGTCACTGTATAACACTGGGGTACAGTACTGGGGGGGACAGGTCTCTCACTGTATAACACTGGGGTACAGTACTGGTGGGTACAGGTCTGTCACTGTATAACACTGGGGTACAGTACTGGTGGGTACAGGTCTGTCACTGTATAACACGGGTACAGTACTGGTGGGTACAGGTCTGTCACTGTATAACACTGGGGTACAGTACTGGTGGGTACAGGTCTGTCACTGTATAACACTGGGGTACAGTACTGGTGGGTACAGGTCTGTCACTGTATAACACTGGGGTACAGTACTGGTGGGTACAGGTCTGTCACTGTATAACACGGGTACAGTACTGGTGGGTACAGGTCTGTCACTGTATAACACTGGGGTACAGTACTGGGGGGTACAGGTCTGTCACTGTATAACACTGGGGTACAGTGCTGGTGGGTACAGGTCTGTCACTGTATAACACTGGGATACAGTACTGGTGGGTACAGGTCTGTCACTGTATAACACTGGGGTACAGTACTGGTGGGTACAGGTCTGTCACTGTATAACACTGGGGTACAGTACTGGTGGGTACAGGTCTGTCACTGTATAACACTGGGGTACAGTACTGGTGGGTACAGGTCTGTCACTGTATAACACTGGGGTACAGTACTGGTGGGTACAGGTCTGTCACTGTATAACACTGAGGTACAGTACTGGGGGGTACAGGTCTGTCACTGTATAACACTGAGGTACAGTACTGGTGGGTACAGGTCTGTCACTGTATAACACTGAGGTACAGTACTGGTGGGTACAGGTCTGTCACTGTATAACACTGAGGTACAGTACTGGTGGGTACAGGTCTGTCACTGTATAACACTGGGGTACAGTACTGGTGGGTACAGGTCTGTCACTGTATAACACTGAGGTACAGTACTGGGGGGTACAGGTCTGTCCCTGTATAACACTGGGGTACAGTACTGGTGGGTACAGGTCTGTCCCTGTATAACACTGGGGTACAGTACTGGTGGGTACAGGTCTGTCCCTGTATAACACTGGGGTACAGTACTGGTGGGTACAGGTCTGTCCCTGTATAACACTGGGGTACAGTACTGGTGGGGACGGGTCTCTCACTGTATAACACTGGGGTACAGTACTGGGGGGTACAGGTCTGTCCCTGTATAACACTGAGGTACAGTACTGGTGGGTACAGGTCTGTCCCTGTATAACACTGGGGTACAGTACTGGTGGGTACAGGTCTGTCACTGTATAACACTGGGGTACAGTACTGGTGGGTACAGGTCTGTCACTGTATAACACTGGGGTACAGTACTGGTGGGTACAGGTCTGTCACTGTATAACACTGGGGTACAGTACTGGTGGGTACAGGTCTGTCCCTGTATAACACTGGGGTACAGTACTGGTGGGTACAGGTCTGTCACTGTATAACACTGGGGTACAGTACTGGTGGGTACAGGTCCGTCACTGTATAACACTGGGGTACAGTACTGGTGGGTACAGGTCTGTCACTGTGTAACACTGGGGTACAGTACTGGTGGGTACAGGTCTGTCCCTGTAAAACACTGGGGTACAGTACTGGTGGGTACAGGTCTGTCACTGTAAAACACTGGGGTACAGTAGGGGGGTACAGGTCTGTCACTGTATAACACTGGGGTACAGTACTGGTGGGTACAGGTCTGTCACTGTAAAACACTGGGGTACAGTAGGGGGGTACAGGTCTGTCACTGTATAACACTGGGGTACAGTACTGGGGGTACAGGTCTATCACTGTATAACACTGGGGTACAGTACTGGTGGGTACAGGTCTGTCACTGTATAACACTGGGGTACAGTACTGGTGGGTACAGGTCTGTCACTGTATAACACTGGGGTACAGTACTGGGGGGTACAGGTCTGTCACTGTATAACACTGGGGTACAGTACTGGGGGGTACAGGTCTGTCACTGTATAACACTGGGGTACAGTACTGGGGGGTACAGGTCTGTCACTGTATAACAGGGGTACAGTACTGGGGGGTACAGGTCTGTCACTGTATAACACTGGGGTACAGTACTGGGGGGTACAGGTCTGTCACTGTATAACACTGGGGGACAGTACTGGTGGGTACAGGTCTGTCACTGTATAACACTGGGGTACAGTACTGGTGGGTACAGGTCTGTCACTGTATAACACTGGGGTACAGTACTGGGGGGTACAGGTCTCTCACTGTATAACACTGGGGTACAGTACTGGTGGGTACAGGTCTGTCACTGTATAACACTGGGGTACAGTACTGGTGGGTACAGGTCTGTCACTGTATAACACTGGGGTACAGTACTGGTGGGGACAGGTCTGTCCCTGTATAACACTGGGGTACAGTACTGGTGGGTACAGGTCTGTCACTGTATAACACTGGGGTACAGTACTGGTGGGTACAGGTCTGTCACTGTATAACACTGGGGTACAGTACTGGTGGGTACAGGTCTGTCACTGTATAACACTGGGGTACAGTACTGGTGGGTACAGGTCTGTCCCTGTATAACACTGGGGTACAGTACTGGTGGGTACAGGTCTGTCACTGTATAACACTGGGGTACAGTACTGGTGGGTACAGGTCTGTCACTGTATAACACTGGGGTACAGTACTGGTGGGGACAGGTCTGTCACTGTATAACACTGGGGTACAGTAGTGGTGGGTACAGGTCTGTCACTGTATAACACTGGGGTACAGTACTGGTGGGTACAGGTCTGTCACTGTATAACACTGGGGTACAGTACTGGGGGGTACAGGTCTCTCACTGTATAACACTGGGGTACAGTACTGGTGGGTACAGGTCTGTCACTGTATAACACTGGGGTACAGTACTGGTGGGGACAGGTCTGTCCCTGTATAACACTGGGGTACAGTACAGGTGGGCACAGGTCTGTCACTGTATAACACTGGGGTACAGTACTGGTGGGTACAGGTCTGTCCCTGTATAACACTGGGGTACAGTACTGGTGGGTACAGGTCTGTCACTGTATAACACTGGGGTACAGTACTGGGGGGTACAGGTCTCTCACTGTATAACACTGGGGTACAGTACTGGTGGGTACAGGTCTGTCACTGTATAACACTGGGGTACAGTACTGGTGGGGACAGGTCTGTCCCTGTATAACACTGGGGTACAGTACAGGTGGGCACAGGTCTGTCACTGTATAACACTGGGGTACAGTACTGGTGGGTACAGGTCTGTCCCTGTATAACACTGGGGTACAGTACTGGTGGGTACAGGTCTGTCCCTGTATAACACTGGGGTACAGTACTGGTGGGTACAGGTCTGTCACTGTATAACACTGGGGTACAGTACTGGTGGGTACAGGTCTGTCACTGTATAACAGGGGTACAGTACTGGTGGGTACAGGTCTGTCACTGTATAACACTGGGGTACGGTACTGGTGGGTACAGGTCTGTCACTGTATAACACTGGGGTACAGTACTGGTGGGGACAGGTCTGTCACTGTATAACACTGGGGTACAGTACTGGTGGGGACAGGTCTGTCACTGTATAACACTGGGGTACAGTACTGGTGGGTACAGGTCTGTCACTGTATAACACTGGGGTACAGTACTGGTGGGTACAGGTCTGTCACTGTATAACACTGGGGTACAGTACTGGGGGGTACAGGTCTGTCACTGTATAACACTGAGGTACAGTACTGGTGGGTACAGGTCTGTCACTGTATAACACTGGGGTACAGTACTGGGGGGTACAGGTCTGTCACTGTATAACACTGGGGTACAGTACTGGGGGGTACAGGTCTGTCACTGTATAACACTGGGGTACGGTACTGGTGGGTACAGGTCTGTCACTGTATAACACTGAGGTACAGTACTGGTGGGTACAGGTCTGTCACTGTATAACACTGGGGTACAGTACTGGGGGGTACAGGTCTGTCACTGTATAACACTGGGGTACAGTACTGGGGGGTACAGGTCTCTCACTGTATAACACTGGGGTACAGTACTGGTGGGTACAGGTCTGTCACTGTATAACACTGAGGTACAGTACTGGTGGGGACAGGTCTGTCACTGTATAACACTGGGGTACAGTACTGGTGGGTACAGGTCTGTCACTGTATAACACTGGGGTACAGTACTGGTGGGTACAGGTCTGTCACTGTATAACACTGGGGTACAGTACTGGTGGGTACAGGTCTGTCCCTGTATAACACTGGGGTACAGTACTGGTGGGGACAGGTCTGTCACTGTAAAACACTGGGGTACAGTACTGGTGGGTACAGGTCTGTCACTGTATAACACTGGGGGACAGTACTGGTGGGTACAGGTCTGTCACTGTATAACACTGGGGTACAGTACTGGTGGGTACAGGTCTGTCCCTGTATAACACTGGGGTACAGTACTGGTGGGTACAGGTCTGTCACTGTATAACACTGGGGTACAGTACTGGGGGGTACAGGTCTGTCACTGTATAACACTGGGGTACAGTACTGGTGGGTACAGGTCTGTCACTGTATAACACTGGGGTACAGTACTGGTGGGTACAGGTCTGTCACTGTATAACACTGGGGTACAGTACTGGGGGGTACAGGTCTGTCACTGTATAACACTGGGGTACAGTACTGGGGGGGACAGGTCTGTCACTGTATAACACTGGGGTACAGTGCTGGTGGGTACAGGTCTGTCACTGTATAACACTGGGGTACAGTGCTGGTGGGTACAGGTCTGTCCCTGTATAACACTGGGGTACAGTACTGGTGGGTACAGGTCTGTCCCTGTATAACACTGGGGTACAGTACTGGGGGGTACAGGTCTCTCCCTGTATAACACTGGGGTACAGTACTGGTGGGTACAGGTCTGTCACTGTATAACACTGGGGTACAGTACTGGGGGGGACAGGTCTGTCACTGTATAACACTGGGGTACAGTACTGGTGGGTACAGGTCTGTCACTGTATAACACTGGGGTACAGTACTGGTGGGTACAGGTCTGTCACTGTATAACACTGGGGTACAGTACTGGGGGTACAGGTCTGTCACTGTATAACACTGGGGTACAGTACTGGGGGGTACATGTCTCTCACTGTATAACACTGGGGTACAGTACTGGTGGGTACAGGTCTGTCCCTGTATAACACTGGGGTACAGTACTGGTGGGTACAGGTCTGTCACTGTATAACACTGGGGTACAGTACTGGTGGGTACAGGTCTGTCACTGTATAACACTGGGGTACAGTACTGGTGGGTACAGGTCTGTCACTGTATAACACTGGGGTACAGTACTGGTGGGTACAGGTCTGTCACTGTATAACACTGGGGTACAGTACTGGGGGGTACAGGTCTGTCACTGTATAACACTGGGGTACAGTGCTGGTGGGTACAGGTCTGTCACTGTATAACACTGGGATACAGTACTGGGGGGTACAGGTCTGTCCCTGTATAACACTGGGGTACAGTACTGGGGGTACAGGTCTGTCCCTGTATAACACTGGGGTACAGTACTGGTGGGTACAGGTCTGTCCCTGTATAACACTGGGGTACAGTACTGGTGGGTACAGGTCTGTCACTGTATAACACTGGGGTACAGTGCTGGTGGGTACAGGTCTGTCACTGTATAACACTGGGGTACAGTACTGGGGGGTACAGGTCTGTCCCTGTATAACACTGGGGTACAGTACTGGGGGTACAGGTCTGTCCCTGTATAACACTGGGGTACAGTACTGGTGGGTACAGGTCTGTCCCTGTATAACACTGGGGTACAGTACTGGTGGGTACAGGTCTGTCACTGTATAACACTGGGGTACAGTACTGGTGGGTACAGGTCTGTCACTGTATAACACTGGGGTACAGTACTGGTGGGTACAGGTCTGTCACTGTATAACACTGGGGTACAGTACTGGTGGGTACAGGTCCGTCACTGTATAACACTGGGGTACAGTACTGGTGGGTACAGGTCTGTCACTGTGTAACACTGGGGTACAGTACTGGTGGGTACAGGTCTGTCCCTGTAAAACACTGGGGTACAGTACTGGTGGGTACAGGTCTGTCACTGTAAAACACTGGGGTACAGTAGGGGGGTACAGGTCTGTCACTGTATAACACTGGGGTACAGTACTGGTGGGTACAGGTCTGTCACTGTAAAACACTGGGGTACAGTAGGGGGGTACAGGTCTGTCACTGTATAACACTGGGGTACAGTACTGGGGGGTACAGGTCTGTCACTGTATAACACTGGGGTACAGTACTGGTGGGTACAGGTCTGTCACTGTATATCACTGGGGTACAGTGCTGGTGGGGACAGGGTCTGTCACTGTATAACACTGGGGTACAGTACTGGTGGGTACAGGTCTATCACTGTATAACACTGGGGTACAGTACTGGGGGTACAGGTCTATCACTGTATAACACTGGGGTACAGTACTGGTGGGTACAGGTCTGTCACTGTATAACACTGGGGTACAGTACTGGTGGGTACAGGTCTGTCACTGTATAACACTGGGGTACAGTACTGGGGGGTACAGGTCTGTCACTGTATAACACTGGGGTACAGTACTGGGGGGTACAGGTCTGTCACTGTATAACACTGGGGTACAGTACTGGGGGGTACAGGTCTGTCACTGTATAACAGGGGTACAGTACTGGGGGGTACAGGTCTGTCACTGTATAACACTGGGGTACAGTACTGGGGGGTACAGGTCTGTCACTGTATAACACTGGGGTACAGTACTGGTGGGTACAGGTCTGTCACTGTATAACACTGGGGTACAGTACTGGTGGGTACAGGTCTGTCACTGTATAACACTGGGGTACAGTACTGGGGGGTACAGGTCTGTCACTGTATAACACTGGGGTACAGTACTGGTGGGTACAGGTCTGTCACTGTATAACACTGGGGTACAGTACTGGTGGGTACAGGTCTGTCACTGTATAACACTGGGGTACAGTACTGGTGGGGACAGGTCTGTCCCTGTATAACACTGGGGTACAGTACTGGTGGGTACAGGTCTGTCACTGTATAACACTGGGGTACAGTACTGGTGGGTACAGGTCTGTCACTGTATAACACTGGGGTACAGTACTGGTGGGTACAGGTCTGTCACTGTATAACACTGGGGTACAGTACTGGTGGGTACAGGTCTGTCCCTGTATAACACTGGGGTACAGTACTGGTGGGTACAGGTCTGTCACTGTATAACACTGGGGTACAGTACTGGTGGGTACAGGTCTGTCACTGTATAACACTGGGGTACAGTACTGGTGGGGACAGGTCTGTCACTGTATAACACTGGGGTACAGTACTGGTGGGTACAGGTCTGTCACTGTATAACACTGGGGTACAGTACTGGTGGGGACAGGTCTGTCACTGTATAACACTGGGGTACAGTACTGGTGGGTACAGGTCTGTCCCTGTATAACACTGGGGTACAGTACTGGTGGGTACAGGTCTGTCACTGTATAACACTGGGGTACAGTACTGGTGGGTACAGGTCTGTCACTGTATAACACTGGGGTACAGTACTGGTGGGTACAAGTCTGTCACTGTATAACACTGGGGTACAGTACTGGGGGGTACAGGTCTGTCACTGTATAACTCTGGGGTACAGTACTGGGGGGTACAGGTCTGTCACTGTATAACACTGGGGTACAGTACTGGTGGGTACAGGTCTGTCACTGTATAACACTGGGGTACAGTACTGGTGGGTACAGGTCTGTCACTGTATAACACTGGGGTACAGTACTGGGGGGTACAGGTCTGTCACTGTATAACTCTGGGGTACAGTACTGGGGGTACAGGTCTGTCACTGTATAACACTGGGGTACAGTACTGGGGGGTACAGGTCTGTCACTGTATAACACTGGGGTACAGTACTGGTGGGTACAGGTCTGTCACTGTATAACACTGGGGTACAGTACTGGGGGGTACAGGTCTGTCACTGTATAACACTGGGGTACAGTACTGGGGGGTACAGGTCTGTCACTGTATAACACTGGGGTACAGTACTGGTGGGTACAGGTCTGTCCCTGTATAACACTGGGGTACAGTACTGGTGGGTACAGGTCTGTCACTGTATAACACTGGGGTACAGTACTGGTGGGTACAGGTCTGTCACTGTATAACACTGGGGTACAGTACTGGTGGGTACAGGTCTGTCACTGTATAACACTGGGGTACAGTACTGGTGGGTACAGGTCTGTCACTGTATAACACTGGGGTACAGTACTGGGGGGTACAGGTCTGTCCCTGTATAACACTGGGGTACAGTACTGGTGGGTACAGGTCCGTCACTGTATAACACTGGGGTACAGTACTGGTGGGTACAGGTCTGTCACTGTGTAACACTGGGGTACAGTACTGGTGGGTACAGGTCTGTCCCTGTAAAACACTGGGGTACAGTAGGGGGTACAGGTCTGTCACTGTATAACACTGGGGTACAGTACTGGTGGGTACAGGTCTGTCACTGTAAAACACTGGGGTACAGTAGGGGGGTACAGGTCTGTCACTGTATAACACTGGGGTACAGTACTGGGGGGTACAGGTCTGTCACTGTATAACACTGGGGTACAGTACTGGTGGGTACAGGTCTGTCACTGTATATCACTGGGGTACAGTACTGGTGGGGACAGGGTCTGTCACTGTATAACACTGGGGTACAGTACTGGTGGGTACAGGTCTGTCACTGTATAACACTGGGGTACAGTACTGGGGGGTACAGGTCTGTCACTGTATAACACTGGGGTACAGTGCTGGTGGGTACAGGTCTGTCACTGTATAACATTGGGGTACAGTACTGGGGGGTACAGGTCTGTCACTGTATAACACTGGGGTACAGTGCTGGTGGGTACAGGTCTGTCACTGTATAACACTGGGGTACAGTACTGGGGGGTACAGGTCTGTCACTGTATAACACTGGGGTACAGTACTGGTGGGTACAGGTCTGTCACTGTATAACATTGGGGTACAGTGCTGGTGGGTACAGGTCTGTCACTGTATAACATTGGGGTACAGTGCTGGTGGGTACAGGTCTGTCACTGTATAACACTGGGGTACAGTACTGGTGGGGACAGGTCTGTCACTGTATAACACTGGGGTACAGTACTGGTGGGTACAGGTCTGTCCCTGTATAACACTGGGGTACAGTACTGGTGGGTACAGGTCTGTCACTGTATAACACTGGGGTACAGTACTGGGGGGTACAGGTCTGTCACTGTATAACACTGGGGTACAGTACTGGGGGGTACAGGTCTGTCACTGTATAACACTGGGGTACAGTACTGGGGGGTACTCCTGTCCACTCTCCCCCCCTCCCCCTCCTTGCCCCTCTCTCCCCTCCTTTCCCCACCCTCCTGTCCACTCTCCCCTCATTCCCCCACCCTCCTGTCCACTCTCCCCTCCTTCCCCCTCCCTGCCCCACTCTCCCCTCATTCCCCCACCATCCTGTCCACTCTCCCCTCATTCCCCCACCCTCCTGTCCACTCTCCCCTCATTCCCCCACCCTCCTGTCCACTCTCCCCTCCTTCCCCCTCCCTGCCCCACTCTCCACTCATTCCCCCACCATCCTGTCCACTCTCCCCTCATTCCCCCACCCTCCTGTCCACTCTCCCCTCATTCCCCCACCCTCCTGTCCACTCTCCCCTCCTTCCCCCTCCCTGCCCTACTCTCCCCACCCCGCCCACTCTCCCCTCATTCCCCCACCCTCCTGTCCACTCTCCCCTCCTTCCCCCTCCCTGCCCACTCTCCCCACCCCGCCCACTCTCCCCTCATTCCCCCACCATCCTGTCCACTCTCCCCTCATTCCCCCACCCTCCTGTCCACTCTCCCCTCATTCCCCCACCATCCTGTCCACTCTCCCCTCATTCCCCCACCCTCCTGTCCACTCTCCCCTCATTCCCCCACCCTCCTGTCCACTCTCCCCTCATTCCCCCTCACTGCCCCACTCTCCCCACCCCGCCCACTCTCCCCTCATTCCCCCACCCTCCTGTCCACTCTCCCCTCCTTTCCCCACCCTCCTGTCCACTCTCCCCTCCTTCCCCCTCCCTGCCCCACTCTCCCCACCCCGCCCACTCTCCCCTCCTTCCCCCTCCCTGCCCCACTCTCCCCACCCCGCCCACTCTCCCCTCATTCCCCCACCCTCCTGTCCACTCTCCCCTCCTTCCCCCTCCCTGCCCCACTTTCCCCACCCCGCCCACTCTCCCCTCCTTTCCCCACCCTCCTGTCCACTCTCCCCTCCTTCCCCCTCCCTGCCCCACTCTCCCCCTCCCCGCCCACTCTCTCCGCCCCCTTCCCCCCCGCTTTTATCTCTCAGTTATTTCCACAGGAAACCAGAAAGTTTCAGTGCGTTTGGGGACGGAGCAGGAAGTCCCCGTCAGAAAGCTCCTCGCCCTCCCTCCCTCCCTCCCTCCCTCCCTCCCCCCCTCGGATCGGGCTCACTCACTCACTCTTCTCCTGCTGACGGACACCAGGTAGGGACCCTCCACATCGAGGGGCGCGATGGCTCGTGACGGGATACCAGCCCCCCTCCTCCCTGGGGCTCCTCCGAGTCGATACCAGGCTGGGTCGAGGGGGGCTCGTGAACCCCTCCCTCGGAGGAGGGGGGAGCAGCCCAGATTCCCCACAACGATACCCCGGGGTTAAATCCCGAGGAGGGGTCGCACAGACCGGGCTTGTGTTCCCTCGAGTGTCGGAGATTGAGGGGTGATCTAATCGAGGGGGTTTGAGATGATTGAAGGATTCGATAGGGTCGATGGAGAGAAACTATTTCCTCTGGTGGGAGGGGGAGAGTCCAGAACAAGGGGGCAGAATCTTAAAATGAGAGCTGGGCCCGTCCAGGGGTGATGTCAGGAAGCGTTTCTTCACACAAAGGGGAGTGGAGAATCTGGAACTCTCTCCCCCCGAAAAAGCTGTCGGGGCCGGGGGTCAATTGGGAATTTCAAACCCGAGACCGATGGATTTTTGTTGGGTGAGGGGATTAAGGGTCAGGGAACCAAATGGGGTCAAGGTACAGATCAGCCATGATCTCATGGAATGGCGGAACGGACTCGAGGGGCTGAACGGCCTCCTCCTGTTCCTGTGGGACAGGCTCGAGGGGCTGAATGGCCTCCTCCAGTGGGACAGGCTCGAGGGGCTGAATGGCCTCCTCCTGTTCCTGTGGGACAGGCTCGAGGGGCTGAATGGCCTCCTCCAGTGGGACAGGCTCGAGGGGCCAAACGGCCTCCTCCTGTTCCTGTGGGACAGGCTCGAGGGGCCGAATGGCCTCCTCCAGTGGGACAGGCTCGAGGGGCCAAACGGCCTCCTCCTGTGGGACAGGCTCGAGGGGGTGAATGGGCCTCCTCCTGTTCCTGTGGGACAGGCTCGAGGGGCCGAATGGCCCTCCTTCCTTCCTACGGCCCTCCGATTCGCGCAGAGGCTGGTTTCGATTGCCGCCGTTCACGTCTCGTGCGTCCTGGAATATTTCGGACGGAGGCAGGCCCGCCTTCTCTCCAGCTGCCAAACCCTGTCCACGAATTTCGAAGGCAGCCCAGCGATCGGAGAAGGGTCTGGGTCCCACGGCGCTGGAGGCAGCCGGCGTAAAGGCAGGAGCGGGCGATCGGGAAACGTCAGCAATTTAATCGTTGGGTATCTCGGTCGAATCACCGACTCTGGGCCCCTCGACTTCCCATCTGGGCCTTACGTGGAATCTTCAATCTAATCTCATCTCATCTCACTGACACTGAAAAGACGACGCAAGCTAAAACACGGACCAGACTTTCAGTCAGAGAACCGTACGGCACAGCAGGAGGCCATTTGGCCCATCGAGCCTGTGCTGGCCCTTTGGACGAGCTCTCCGATTATAGCCCCTCTCCCCACTCCGCTCCTGCTCGTTCCCACAGAGTCCCGCTCCCTCTCCGAGGGCCCTGGACATCCTTCCTAAAGTGCAGGGCCAGGAATTGGACACAATCCTCCAGCTGGGGTCTAACCCAGTGTTTTATAAAGGTTTAGCATCGCTCCCTTGCTTTTGTACTCTGTGCCTCTATTAATAAAGCCCAGGATCCCATCTGCTTTTTCAACAGCCTTCTCAACTTGTCCTGCCACCTTCAGAGATTTGTGTACACACACCCCCAGGTCTCTCTGTAGGTACTGAGGGAGGGCCGCACTGTCGGAGGGTCAGTACTGAGGGAGGGCCGCACTGTCGGAGGGTCGGTACTGAGGGAGCGCCGCACTGTCGGAGGGTCAGTACTGAGGGAGGGCCGCACTGTCGGAGGGTCAGTACTGAGGGAGGGCCGCACTGTCGGAGGGTCGGTACTGAGGGAGGGCCGCACTGTCGGAGGGTCAGTACTGAGGGAGCGCCGCACTGTCGGAGGGTCGGTACTGAGGGAGCGCCGCACTGTCGGAGGGTCGGTACTGAGGGAGCGCCGCACTGTCGGAGGGTCAGTACTGAGGGAGCCCCGCACTGTCGGAGGGTCGGTACTGAGGGAGCGCCGCACTGTCGGAGGGTCAGTACTGAGGGAGCGCCGCACTGTCGGAGGGTCGGTACTGAGGGAGCGCCGCACTGTCGGAGGGTCAGTACTGAGGGAGCGCCGCACTGTCGGAGGGTCAGTACTGAGGGAGCGCCGCACTGTCGGAGGGTCAGTACTGAGGGAGCACCGCACTGTCGGAGGGTCAGTACTGAGGGAGCACCGCACTGTCGGAGGGGCCGTCTTTCGGGATGAGACGTTAAACCGAGGGCCCCGTCTGCCCCTCTCGGGTGGGTGTAAAAGATCCCACGGCCCACTATTGGAAGAAGAGCAGGGGGGAGTTCTCCCCGGGGTCCTGGGCCCCGATATTTATCCCTCGACCGACATCACTGAAAAAAACCCAGATGATCTGGGTCATTTATCACATCGCTGTTTGTGGGATCTTGCTGTGCGCAAATCGGCTGCTGCGTTTCCCACATTACAACAGTGAGCACACCTCAAAAAAAAGTCCTTCATTGGCCGTGAAGCTTCGGGACGTCCCGAGGTGGGGAAAGGAGATGGAGAGAGATGGGAGATCCCCTTTTTTAACCTATGTCATTGGTACCGATGTGGACCACGACCTCTGGCTGTTCACCCTCCCCCTTCAGAATGTCCTGCAGCCGCTCCGTGACATCCTTGACCCCAGCACCAGGGAGGCAACACACCGTCCTGGAGTCTCGTCTTCGGCCGCAGAAACACCTATCTGTTCCCCCTTACGATGGATTCCCCCATCACGATCGCTCTCCCAGTCCCGTTCCATATTGGTCCCAACGACACTGGTAAAAAAATGGGATGAGGTCCTGCAAGCAGAATATCGGGAGTTGGGAGATAAATTAAAAAGCAGGACCCCTCGGGTAGTGATCTCAGGATTACTCCCAGTGCCACGTGCCAGTGAGAGCAGAAATCGGATAACAGACCAGATGAGTGCCTGGCTCGAGAGGTGGTGAAGGAGGGAGGGGTTTAAATTCCTGAGGCATTGGGACCGATTCTGGGAAAGGCGGGAGCTGTACAAGGCCGGACGGGGTGCACCCGAGCAGGACCAGGACCGATATCCTCGCGGGGGCGTTTGCTCGTTCTGTTGGGGAGGGTTTGAACTAGAATGGCAGGGGGATGGGAACCAAAGGGCAGGTACAGATCGGACAAGTTCAGACCAGGAAACGGGAAGTCGAAAGGCAGTTAGTGATGTAGTTAGTGACTCAGAACGACAAAAGAAGCAAAGGTTAAATAGTGATCATGATGTGGAGATGCCGGTGATGGACTGGGGTTGACAAATGTAAAGAATCTTACAACACCAGGTCATAGTCCAACAGTTTTATTTGAAAATCACAAGCTTTCGGAGGCTTTCTCCTTCGTCAGGTGAGTGTGACTCAGGACACTCACCTGACGAAGGAGGAAGCCTCCGAAAGCTTGTGATTTTCAAATGAATTTGTTGGACTATGACCCAGTGTTGTAAGATTCTTTCGATAAAGAGTGTTCAGCACAGGAATTTGACGGGGTTAAAGGGGATATACTTCAATGCCAGGAGTATTACAAACAAAGCAGATGAGCTGCGGGCACAGATCGACACATGGCAGCACGATATCATTGCTATAACGGAAACCTGGCTTAAAGAGGGGGAGAATTGGCAGCTCAATATCCCTGGATACAGAGTTTTCAGGCAGGATAGAGTGGGTGATTAAAAAGTAGGGGGGGTCGCATTATTGGTTAAAGAATCAATTCCAGTTGTGGGAAGGGATGATATGCTCAATGGATCATCGATCGAGGCCATATGGGTTGAGCTAAGAAATAAAAAAGGGGCAGTCACACTACTGGGAGTGAACTATAGACCCCCGAATAGCGAAAGGGAGAGAGAAGAACCTGTAGGCAAATTTCTGAGTGCAAAAATAAGAGGGCAATAATAGTCGGGGACTTAACTACCCGAACATCAACTGGGATTCAAACAGTGTGAGGGGCACAGAGGGCGCAAAATTCCTGATCGGTGTCCAGGAGAACTTTTTTAGCCAGTACGTGACAAACCCAACAAGAGGGGAGGCAATTCTAGATTTAGTCCTGGGAAATGAAGATGGGCAAGTGGGTGAAGTGACAGTGGGTGACCATATTGGGGAGAGTGACCACAATTCAGTTAGTTTTAGCATTATTACGGAAAAGGAAAGAGTTAAATCACGTTTTAAATTGGGGGGAAGGCAAATTTTACAGAACTAAGAGGTGATTTGGCAGAAGTGGACTGGACACAACTACTTGAGGAGAAATCAGTGGGAGGCACTGAAAAGTGAAATTCTATGGGTACAATGCAGATACGTCCCCTCAAAGGAAGAGGGAGGCACTGCCAAATCTAGAGCCCCCTGGTTGTCTAGAAGTATACGGGGCAAGATAAAGCAGAGAAAGAAAGGTTATGACTGTCACAGAAAACGAAATACTGCAGAAAGCCTCGAGGAGTATAGAAAGTACAGGGATGGCGTAAAAAGGGAATAAGGAAAGCAAAGAGTACGAGAGAGACTGGAATCCTTGAAAGTTGATAAGTCACCAGGGCCGGATGGATTGTTTCCTGGGCTATTGAAGGAAGCCAGGGAGGAAACAGCAGATGCTCTGAGGATAATTTTCCAATCCTCACTAGATACAGGGGAGGTACTGGAGGACTGGAAGACTGCAAACGTAGTACCATTGTTTAAAAAGGGTACGAGGGAAAGGCTGAACAATTATAGGCCGGTCAGTCTTACCTCGGTGGTGGGCAAACTATTAGAATCAATACTGAGAGATAGGATAAACTGTCACTTGGAAAGGCATGGTTTAATCAGGGATAGTCTGCAAGGATTTGTTCAGGGAAGGTCATGCCTTACAAATCTGATTGAATTCTTTGAGGAAGTGACAAGGAGGATTGATGAGGGTAGTGCAGTGGATGTTATCTACATAGATTTTAATAAGGCATTTGACAAGGTCCCACATGGCAGACTGGTCAGAAAGGTGAAAGCCCATGGGATACAGGGAAATGTGGCGAATTGGATCCAAAATTGTCTCAGTAACAGGAAACAAAGGGTAAAAGTCGATGGATGTCTTTGCGAATGGAAATCTGTTTCCAGTGGTGTGCTACAGGGCTCAGTGTTGGGTCCCTTGCTGTTTGTGGTATATATTAATGATTTGGACTTGAATGTAGGGGGCACGATTGGCACATTTGCAGACAACACAAAAATTGGCCGTGTAGTTGATAGTGAAGAGGATAGCTGTAGACTCCAAGAAGATATCAATGGGTTGGTGGAGTGGGCGGAAAAATGGCAAATGGAGTTCAACCCGGAGAAGTGTGAGGTAATGCACTTAGGGAGGGCAAACAGTAAAAGGGAATACGCAGTAAACGGGAATATATTGAGAGGGGTAGAGGAAGTGAGAGACCTTGGAGTGCATGTGCACAGGTCCCTGAAGGTGACAGTACAGGTAGATAAGGTTGTGAAGAAGGCATACGGAATGCTCTCCGTTATTAGCCGAGGTATAGAATACAAAAGCAGGGATGTAATGATGGAACTGTATAAAACGCTGGTAAGGCCACAGCTGGAGTATTGTGCGCAGTTCTGGTCACCACATTACAGGAAGGACGTAATTGCTCTGGAGAGAGTGCAGAGAAGATTTACAAGAATGTTGCCAGGGCTTGAAAATTGCAGCTCCGAGGAGAGATTGGATAGGCTGGGGTTGTTTTCCTTGGAGCAGAGGAGGCTGAGGGGAGACTTGATTGAGGTGTACAAAATTATGAGGGGCCCAGATAGAGTAGACAGGAAGTACCTGTTTCCCCTAGCGGAGAGTTCAAGAACTAGAGGACACAGATTTAAGCTGATTGGCGGAAGGATTAGAGGGGACATGAGGAAAATCTTTTTTACCCAGAGGGTGGTGGGTGTATGGAATTCACTGCCTGAATTGGTGGTAGAGGCAGGGACCCTCAACTCTTTTAAAAAGTACCTGGACCTGCACCTAAAGTGCTGTAAGCTGCAGGGCTACGGACCGGGTGCTGGAAGGTGGGATTTAGAATGGGCACCTGGTTGTTCTTCGAGCCGGCACGGACACGATGGGCCGAATGGGCCCCTTCTGTGCTGTATCTTTTCTATGGTTGTCTCTCTCTTCCTTCCTCTCCTTCTCCTCACTCCCAGAACCAGTTATGTAATAATGTCCTTTCCTCCTCTGATTGATCGTTTCAGTGACTGTAAAGATCTCCCACACCTTCCCTTTAAGAGCGAGAGAGAGAGAGAGAGAGATGGAGACCGCCTTCGATCAGAGGGGAGATGAACTGAGCACCGACACACACCCACAGGCACAGGGAGAAGGTGGGCCATCAGCCACTGTGGAACCCAGGGCCAACGGGCATCGAGGGATACCTCGCCATCTGCAGAAATTGCTGAAAGGGGAACCCAAAGTCCTCGGGGTGAGAACAGATTCCTTCTGGACAGGGTCGTAGCAACGACGGGGAAGCTTGTTCATTGTTAAATGAGAAACCCAGCTCCTCGTAATGGGGACAAATGCTGCACTCCAATTATAACGGAGAATCAGGAAATGGCAGATCCATTAAACAAATATTTTGTATCTGTCTTCACAGTGGAAGACACAAAAAGCAAACCAGAAATAGTGAGGAACCAAGGGTCTAATGAGAGTGAGGAACTTAAAACAATTAGTATCAGTAGAGAAAAAGTACTGGAGAAATTAATGGGACTAAAAGCCGACAAATCCCCTGGACCCGATGGCCGACATCCTCGGGTTCTATAAGAGGTGGCTGCAGAGATGGTGGGCGCATTGGTTGTGATCTTCCAAAAATTCCCTAGATTCAGGAACAGTCCCAGTGGATTGGAAGGGAGCAAATGTAACCCCGATATTCAAGAAAGGAGGGAGAGAAAAAACAGGGAACTACAGGCCAGTTAGACCGACATCAGTCGTCAGGAAAATGCTGGAATCCATTATTAAGGAAGTGGTAACCGGGCATTTAGAAAATCATAATATGATCAGGCAGAGTCAACATGGTTTTATGAAAGGGAAATCGTGTTTGACAAATTTATTAGAGTTTTTCGAGTGTGTAACTCGCAGGGTGGATAAAGGGGAACCAGTGGATGTCTATATTTGGATTTTCAAAAGGCATTCGATAAGGTGCAACATAAAAGGTTGTTACACAAGGTAAGGGCTCATGGGATTGGGGGTAATATATTAACATGGATAGAGGATTGGTTAAAGGACAGGAAACAGAGAGTAGGGATAAACGGGTCATTCTCGGGTTGACAGGCTGTAACTAGTGGGGTATCGCAGGGATCAGTGCTTGGGCCTCAGCTATTTACAATCGATATTAATGACTGAGATGAAGGGACCGAGTGTAATGTGTCCAAGTTTGCTGATGATACAAAGCTCGGTGGGAGAGTAAGCTGTGAGGAGGACACAGAGAGTCTGCAAAGGGATATCGAGAGGTTAAGAGAGTGGGTGAGAAGGTGGCAGATGGAGAATAATGTGGGGAAATGTGACGTTATTCACTGTGGTGGGAAGAATAGAAAAACAGAATATTTTTTAAATGGTGAGAAACTATTAAATGTTGGTGTTCAGAGGGATTTGGGTGTCCTCGTACAGGAAACACAGAAAGTGAACATGTAGGGAGAGCGAGTAATTAGGAAGGCAAATGGTACGTTGGTCTTTATTGCAATGGGATTGGAGTCCAAGAGTGAGGAAGTCTCACTACAATTGGACAGGGCTTTGGAGAGACCTCACCTGGAGCACTGTGTACAGTTTTGGTCTCCTTATCTAAGGAAGGATATACTCGCCTTAGAGGGGGTGCAATGAAGGTTCACTCGATCGATTCCTGGGATGAGAGGGTTGTCCTATGAGGAGAGGTTGAGTAGAATGGGCCGATACTCTCTGGAGTTTGGAAGAACGAGAGGCGATCTCATTGAAACAGATAAGATTCTGAGGGGGGTTTGACAGGGTAGATGCTGAGAGGCTGTTTCCCCCCCGGGGCTGGAGAGTCTCGAACCAGGGGGCGCAGTCTCAGGATAAGGGGTCGGCCATCCTAGACTGAGAGGAGGAGGAATTTCTTCACTCGGAGGGAGGTGAATCTTTGGAATTCTCTCCCCCAGAGGGCTGTGGATGCTCAGTCGTTGAGAATATTCAAGGCTGATCGATGGGTTTTTGGGGAATCGAGGGATACGGGGATCGGGGGGGAAAGTGGAGTTGAGGTCGAAGATCAGCCATGATCTAATTGAACGGCGGAGCAGGCTCGAGGGGCCGAATGGCCTCATCCTGCTCCTATTTCTCATGTTTGCTGGTGTTTGATTATCAGCGATGAACAGTTTCGAAGTTCAGACACCTCCTGGTTCATTAAATATCGAGTTCGGGAATCAGCACAGCTCCCGGCCCGAACGATACAGCTAAGATGGTCTTTGCCATTGTGAAATTTTGCTGATTTTGCTGCCTCTTGCTAACGGCGCTCCCTGTTTGTGTAAAGATTTACATGTGACCTGTTTCTCCATCAGGTGATCCAGGTCGTACTGGGATTAATCCAGTTACTGATCAGTTCAGTCCTGATACTTGGCACCAACCTCATTTGCAAATACATCGTCGCGATCTGGTGGACAGGATTTCTGGTTGGTTTGATCTTACGTTTAACTTAGACCTTTGGGCACAGAAGCAGAGATGATGACGGGGGTCAGTGTCCTGAACTTTTGGTTTAAAGGGTGGCAGAGGCCCCGTACTGTCCAGTCAGGTACAGCGACCATTGTAACTGGGCTGGGTCGTAGCGTCCAAATACCAGAGGCCACAACTTCAATCTTTGAGGCCTGAGATCCATCGGCGATGGCAGGGTAACGGTACCAAGGGATATCGAGCAAAGGAGGGGAAATGGAGCTGAGATCAGCCATGATCGAATTGAATGGCGGAACGGGCTCGAGGGGCTGAATGGCCTCCTTCTGTTCCTGTGTAACAGGCTCGAGGGGCTGAATGGGCCTCCTCCTGTTCCTGTGTAACAGGCTCGAGGGGCTGAATGGCCTCCTCCTGTTCCTGTGTAACAGGCTCGAGGGGCTGAATGGGCCTCCTCCTGTTCCTGTGTAACAGACTCGAGGGGGAATGAATGGCCCTCCTCCTGTTCCTGTGTAACAGACTCGAGGGGGAATGAATGGCCTCCTCCTGTTCCTGTGTAACAGGCTCGAGGGGGAATGAATGGGCCTCCTCCTGTTCCTGTGTAACAGGCTCGAGGGGGAATGAATGGCCCTCCTCCTGTTCCTGTGTAACAGGCTCGAGGGGGAATGAATGGCCCTCCTCCTGTTCCTGTGTAACAGACTCGAGGGGGAATGAATGGCCCTCCTCCTGTTCCTGTGTAACAGACTCGAGGGGGAATGAATGGCCTCCTCCTGTTCCTGTGTAACAGACTCGAGGGGGAATGAATGGCCCTCCTCCTGTTCCTGTGTGTAACAGACTCGAGGGGGAATGAATGGGCCTCCTCCTGTTCCTGTGTAACAGACTCGAGGGGGAATGAATGGCCCTCCTCCTGTTCCTGTGTAACAGACTCGAGGGGGAATGAATGGCCTCCTCCTGTTCCTGTGTAACAGACTCGAGGGGGAATGAATGGCCCTCCTCCTGTTCCTGTGTGTAACAGACTCGAGGGGGAATGAATGGGCCTCCTCCTGTTCCTGTGTAACAGACTCGAGGGGGAATGAATGGGCCTCCTCCTGTTCCTGTGTAACAGACTCGAGGGGGAATGAATGGGCCTCCTCCTGTTCCTGTGTAACAGACTCGAGGGGGGGAATGAATGGCCTCCTCCTGTTCCTGTGTAACAGGCTCGAGGGGGAATGAATGGCCCTCCTCCTGTCCCTGTGTAACAGGCTCGATGGGAAATGAATGGCCCTCCTCCTGTTCCTGTGTAACAGGCTCGAGGGGGAATGAATGGCCTCCTCCTGTTCCTGTGTAACAGGCTCGAGGGGGAATGAATGGCCTCCTCCTGTTCCTGTGTAACAGACTCGAGGGGGAATGAATGGCCTCCTCCTGTTCCTGTGTAACAGACTCGAGGGGGAATGAATGGCCCTCCTCCTGTTCCTGTGTAACAGACTCGAGGGGGAATGAATGGCCTCCTCCTGTTCCTGTGTAACAGACTCGAGGGGGAATGAATGGCCTCCTCCTGTTCCTGTGTAACAGACTCGAGGGGGAATGAATGGCCCTCCTCCTGTTCCTGTGTAACAGACTCGAGGGGGAATGAATGGGCCTCCTCCTGTTCCTGTGTAACAGACTCGAGGGGGAATGAATGGGCCTCCTCCTGTTCCTGTGTAACAGACTCGAGGGGGAATGAATGGCCCTCCTCCTGTTCCTGTGTAACAGACTCGAGGGGGAATGAATGGCCTCCTCCTGTTCCTGTGTAACAGACTCGAGGGGGAATGAATGGCCTCCTCCTGTTCCTGTGTGTAACAGACTCGAGGGGGAATGAATGGCCCTCCTCCTGTTCCTGTGTGTAACAGACTCGAGGGGGAATGAATGGCCCTCCTCCTGTTCCTGTGTAACAGACTCGAGGGGCTGAATGGCCCTCCTCCTGTTCCTGTGTGTAACAGACTCGAGGGGGAATGAATGGCCCTCCTCCTGTTCCTGTGTAACAGACTCGAGGGGGAATGAATGGCCCTCCTCCTGTTCCTGTGTAACAGACTCGAGGGGGAATGAATGGCCCTCCTCCTGTTCCTGTGTAACAGGCTCGAGGGGGCTTGATTGGCCTCCTCCTGTTCCTGTGTAACAGACTCGAGGGGGAATGAATGGGCCTCCTCCTGTTCCTGTGTAACAGACTCGAGGGGGAATGAATGGCCCTCCTCCTGTTCCTGTGTAACAGGCTCGAGGGGGAATGAATGGCCCTCCTCCTGTTCCTGTGTAACAGACTCGAGGGGGAATGAATGGCCCTCCTCCTGTTCCTGTGTAACAGACTCGAGGGGGAATGAATGGCCCTCCTCCTGTTCCTGTGTAACAGACTCGAGGGGGAATGAATGGGCCTCCTCCTGTTCCTGTGTAACAGGCTCGAGGGGGAATGAATGGGCCTCCTCCTGTTCCTGTGTAACAGACTCGAGGGGGAATGAATGGGCCTCCTCCTGTTCCTGTGTAACAGACTCGAGGGGGAATGAATGGCCCTCCTCCTGTTCCTGTGTAACAGACTCGAGGGGGAATGAATGGCCCTCCTCCTGTTCCTGTGTAACAGACTCGAGGGGGAATGAATGGCCCTCCTCCTGTTCCTGTGTAACAGACTCGAGGGGGAATGAATGGCCCTCCTCCTGTTCCTGTGTAACAGACTCGAGGGGGAATGAATGGCCCTCCTCCTGTTCCTGTGTAACAGACTCGAGGGGGAATGAATGGGCCTCCTCCTGTTCCTGTGTAACAGACTCGAGGGGGAATGAATGGCCCTCCTCCTGTTCCTGTGTAACAGACTCGAGGGGGAATGAATGGCCCTCCTCCTGTTCCTGTGTAACAGACTCGAGGGGGAATGAATGGGCCTCCTCCTGTTCCTGTGTGTAACAGACTCGAGGGGGAATGAATGGGCCTCCTCCTGTTCCTGTGTAACAGACTCGAGGGGGAATGAATGGGCCTCCTCCTGTTCCTGTGTAACAGACTCGAGGGGGAATGAATGGCCCTCCTCCTGTTCCTGTGTGTAACAGACTCGAGGGGGAATGAATGGGCCTCCTCCTGTTCCTGTGTAACAGACTCGAGGGGGAATGAATGGCCCTCCTCCTGTTCCTGTGTAACAGACTCGAGGGGGAATGAATGGCCCTCCTCCTGTTCCTGTGTGTAACAGACTCGAGGGGGAATGAATGGCCCTCCTCCTGTTCCTGTGTAACAGACTCGAGGGGGAATGAATGGCCCTCCTCCTGTTCCTGTGTAACAGACTCGAGGGGGAATGAATGGCCCTCCTCCTGTTCCTGTGTAACAGACTCGAGGGGGAATGAATGGGCCTCCTCCTGTTCCTGTGTAACAGACTCGAGGGGGAATGAATGGCCCTCCTCCTGTTCCTGTGTGTAACAGACTCGAGGGGGAATGAATGGCCCTCCTCCTGTTCCTGTGTGTAACAGACTCGAGGGGGAATGAATGGCCCTCCTCCTGTTCCTGTGTAACAGACTCGAGGGGGAATGAATGGGCCTCCTCCTGTTCCTGTGTGTAACAGGCTCGAGGGGGAATGAATGGCCTCCTCCTGTTCCTGTGTGTAACAGACTCGAGGGGGAATGAATGGCCCTCCTCCTGTTCCTGTGTAACAGGCTCGAGGGGGAATGAATGGCCCTCCTCCTGTTCCTGTGGTAACAGACTCGAGGGGGAATGAATGGCCTCCTCCTGTTCCTGTGTAACAGACTCGAGGGGGAATGAATGGCCCTCCTCCTGTTCCTGTGTAACAGACTCGAGGGGGAATGAATGGCCCTCCTCCTGTTCCTGTGTAACAGACTCGAGGGGGAATGAATGGCCCTCCTCCTGTTCCTGTGTAACAGACTCGAGGGGGAATGAATGGCCCTCCTCCTGTTCCTGTGTGTAACAGACTCGAGGGGGAATGAATGGGCCTCCTCCTGTTCCTGTGTAACAGACTCGAGGGGGAATGAATGGCCCTCCTCCTGTTCCTGTGTAACAGACTCGAGGGGGAATGAATGGCCTCCTCCTGTCCCTGTGTAACAGACTCGAGGGGGAATGAATGGGCCTCCTCCTGTTCCTGTGTAACAGACTCGAGGGGGAATGAATGGCCCTCCTCCTGTTCCTGTGTAACAGACTCGAGGGGGAATGAATGGGCCTCCTCCTGTTCCTGTGTGTAACAGACTCGAGGGGGAATGAATGGCCCTCCTCCTGTTCCTGTGTAACAGACTCGAGGGGGAATGAATGGCCCTCCTCCTGTTCCTGTGTAACAGACTCGAGGGGGAATGAATGGGCCTCCTCCTGTTCCCTGTGTGTAACAGACTCGAGGGGGAATGAATGGCCCTCCTCCTGTTCCTGTGTAACAGACTCGAGGGGGAATGAATGGCCCTCCTCCTGTTCCTGGTGTAACAGACTCGAGGGGGAATGAATGGGCCCTCCTCCTGTTCCTGTGTAACAGACTCGAGGGGGAATGAATGGCCCTCCTCCTGTTCCTGTGTGTAACAGACTCGAGGGGGAATGAATGGCCCTCCTCCTGTTCCTGTGTAACAGACTCGAGGGGGAATGAATGGCCCTCCTCCTGTTCCTGTGTAACAGACTCGAGGGGGAATGAATGGGCCCTCCTCCTGTTCCTGTGTGTAACAGACTCGAGGGGGAATGAATGGCCCTCCTCCTGTTCCTGTGTAACAGACTCGAGGGGGAATGAATGGCCTCCTCCTGTTCCTGTGTAACAGACTCGAGGGGGAATGAATGGCCCTCCTCCTGTTCCTGTGTGTAACAGACTCGAGGGGGAATGAATGGCCCTCCTCCTGTTCCTGTGTAACAGACTCGAGGGGGAATGAATGGCCTCCTCCTGTTCCTGTGTAACAGACTCGAGGGGGAATGAATGGGCCCTCCTCCTGTTCCTGTGTAACAGACTCGAGGGGGAATGAATGGCCCTCCTCCTGTTCCTGTGTAACAGACTCGAGGGGGAATGAATGGGCCTCCTCCTGTTCCTGTGTAACAGACTCGAGGGGGAATGAATGGCCCTCCTCCTGTTCCTGTGTAACAGACTCGAGGGGGAATGAATGGCCCTCCTCCTGTTCCTGTGTAACAGACTCGAGGGGGAATGAATGGCCCTCCTCCTGTTCCTGTGTAACAGACTCGAGGGGGAATGAATGGCCCTCCTCCTGTTCCTGTGTGTAACAGACTCGAGGGGGAATGAATGGCCCTCCTCCTGTTCCCTGTGTAACAGACTCGAGGGGGAATGAATGGCCCTCCTCCTGTTCCTGTGTAACAGACTCGAGGGGGAATGAATGGCCCTCCTCCTGTTCCTGTGTGTAACAGACTCGAGGGGGAATGAATGGCCCTCCTCCTGTTCCTGTGTAACAGACTCGAGGGGGAATGAATGGGCCCTCCTCCTGTCCCTGTGTAACAGACTCGAGGGGGAATGAATGGCCCTCCTCCTGTTCCTGTGTAACAGACTCGAGGGGGAATGAATGGCCCTCCTCCTGTCCCTGTGTAACAGACTCGAGGGGGAATGAATGGGCCTCCTCCTGTCCTGTGTAACAGACTCGAGGGGGAATGAATGGCCCTCCTCCTGTTCCTGTGTAACAGGCTCGAGGGGGAATGAATGGCCTCCTCCTGTTCCTGTGTAACAGACTCGAGGGGGAATGAATGGCCCTCCTCCTGTCCCTGTGTAACAGACTCGAGGGGGAATGAATGGCCCTCCTCCTGTTCCTGTGTAACAGACTCGAGGGGGAATGAATGGCCCTCCTCCTGTTCCTGTGTAACAGACTCGAGGGGGAATGAATGGCCCTCCTCCTGTTCCTGTGTAACAGACTCGAGGGGGAATGAATGGGCCCTCCTCCTGTTCCTGTGTAACAGACTCGAGGGGGAATGAATGGCCCTCCTCCTGTTCCTGTGTAACAGACTCGAGGGGGAATGAATGGCCCTCCTCCTGTTCCGTGTGTAACAGACTCGAGGGGGGAATGAATGGCCCTCCTCCTGTTCCTGTGTAACAGACTCGAGGGGGAATGAATGGCCCTCCTCCTGTTCCTGTGTAACAGACTCGAGGGGGAATGAATGGCCCTCCTCCTGTTCCCGTGTGTAACAGACTCGAGGGGGAATGAATGGCCCTCCTCCTGTTCCTGTGTGTAACAGACTCGAGGGGGAATGAATGGCCCTCCTCCTGTTCCTGTGTAACAGACTCGAGGGGGAATGAATGGCCCTCCTCCTGTTCCTGTGTAACAGACTCGAGGGGGAATGAATGGCCCTCCTCCTGTTCCTGTGTAACAGACTCGAGGGGGAATGAATGGCCTCCTCCTGTTCCTGTGTAACAGACTCGAGGGGGAATGAATGGCCCTCCTCCTGTTCCTGTGTAACAGACTCGAGGGGGGAATGAATGGCCCTCCTCCTGTTCCTGTGTAACAGACTCGAGGGGGAATGAATGGCCCTCCTCCTGTTCCGTGTGTAACAGACTCGAGGGGGAATGAATGGCCCTCCTCCTGTTCCTGTGTGTAACAGACTCGAGGGGGAATGAATGGCCCTCCTCCTGTTCCTGTGTAACAGACTCGAGGGGGAATGAATGGCCCTCCTCCTGTTCCTGTGTAACAGACTCGAGGGGGAATGAATGGGCCTCCTCCTGTTCCTGTGTAACAGACTCGAGGGGGAATGAATGGCCCTCCTCCTGTTCCTGTGTGTAACAGACTCGAGGGGGAATGAATGGCCCTCCTCCTGTTCCTGTGTAACAGACTCGAGGGGGAATGAATGGCCCTCCTCCTGTCCTGTGTGTAACAGACTCGAGGGGGAATGAATGGCCCTCCTCCTGTTCCTGTGTAACAGACTCGAGGGGGAATGAATGGCCTCCTCCTGTTCCTGTGTAACAGACTCGAGGGGGAATGAATGGCCCTCCTCCTGTTCCTGTGTAACAGACTCGAGGGGGAATGAATGGCCTCCTCCTGTTCCTGTGTAACAGACTCGAGGGGGAATGAATGGCCCTCCTCCTGTTCCTGTGTAACAGACTCGAGGGGGAATGAATGGCCCTCCTCCTGTTCCTGTGTAACAGACTCGAGGGGGAATGAATGGCCCTCCTCCTGTTCCTGTGTAACAGACTCGAGGGGGAATGAATGGCCCTCCTCCTGTTCCTGTGTAACAGACTCGAGGGGGAATGAATGGCCCTCCTCCTGTTCCTGTGTAACAGACTCGAGGGGGAATGAATGGGCCTCCTCCTGTTCCTGTGTAACAGACTCGAGGGGGAATGAATGGCCCTCCTCCTGTTCCTGTGTGTAACAGACTCGAGGGGGAATGAATGGCCCTCCTCCTGTTCCTGTGTAACAGACTCGAGGGGGGAATGAATGGCCCTCCTCCTGTTCCTGTGTAACAGACTCGAGGGGGAATGAATGGCCTCCTCCTGTTCCTGTGTGTAACAGACTCGAGGGGGAATGAATGGCCCTCCTCCTGTTCCTGTGTGTAACAGACTCGAGGGGGAATGAATGGCCCTCCTCCTGTTCCTGTGTGTAACAGACTCGAGGGGGAATGAATGGGCCCTCCTCCTGTTCCTGTGTGTAACAGACTCGAGGGGGAATGAATGGCCCTCCTCCTGTTCCTGTGTGTAACAGACTCGAGGGGGAATGAATGGCCCTCCTCCTGTTCCTGTGTAACAGACTCGAGGGGGAATGAATGGCCTCCTCCTGTTCCTGTGTAACAGACTCGAGGGGGAATGAATGCGCCTCCTCCTGTTCCTGTGTAACAGACTCGAGGGGGAATGAATGGCCTCCTCCTGTTCCTGTGTAACAGACTCGAGGGGGAATGAATGGCCCTCCTCCTGTTCCTGTGTGTAACAGACTCGAGGGGGAATGAATGGCCCTCCTCCTGTTCCTGTGTGTAACAGACTCGAGGGGGAATGAATGGCCCTCCTCCTGTTCCTGTGTAACAGACTCGAGGGGGAATGAATGGGCCCTCCTCCTGTTCCTGTGTAACAGACTCGAGGGGGAATGAATGGCCCTCCTCCTGTTCCTGTGTAACAGACTCGAGGGGGAATGAATGGCCCTCCTCCTGTTCCTGTGTGTAACAGACTCGAGGGGGAATGAATGGGCCCTCCTCCTGTTCCTGTGTAACAGACTCGAGGGGGAATGAATGGCCCTCCTCCTGTTCCTGTGTAACAGACTCGAGGGGGAATGAATGGCCCTCCTCCTGTTCCTGTGTAACAGACTCGAGGGGGAATGAATGGCCCTCCTCCTGTTCCTGTGTAACAGACTCGAGGGGGAATGAATGGCCTCCTCCTGTTCCTGTGTAACAGACTCGAGGGGGAATGAATGGCCCTCCTCCTGTTCCTGTGTAACAGACTCGAGGGGGAATGAATGGCCCTCCTCCTGTTCCTGTGTAACAGACTCGAGGGGGAATGAATGGCCCTCCTCCTGTTCCTGTGTGTAACAGACTCGAGGGGGAATGAATGGCCCTCCTCCTGTTCCTGTGTAACAGACTCGAGGGGGAATGAATGGGCCTCCTCCTGTTCCTGTGTAACAGACTCGAGGGGGGAATGAATGGCCCTCCTCCTGTTCCTGTGTAACAGACTCGAGGGGGAATGAATGGGCCTCCTCCTGTTCCTGTGTAACAGACTCGAGGGGGAATGAATGGCCCTCCTCCTGTTCCCTGTGTAACAGACTCGAGGGGGAATGAATGGCCCTCCTCCTGTTCCTGTGTAACAGACTCGAGGGGGAATGAATGGCCCTCCTCCTGTTCCTGTGTAACAGACTCGAGGGGGGAATGAATGGGCCCTCCTCCTGTTCCTGTGTAACAGACTCGAGGGGGAATGAATGGCCCTCCTCCTGTTCCTGTGTAACAGACTCGAGGGGGAATGAATGGCCCTCCTCCTGTTCCTGTGTAACAGACTCGAGGGGGAATGAATGGCCTCCTCCTGTTCCTGTGTAACAGACTCGAGGGGGAATGAATGGCCCTCCTCCTGTTCCTGTGTAACAGACTCGAGGGGGAATGAATGGCCTCCTCCTGTTCCTGTGTAACAGACTCGAGGGGGAATGAATGGCCCTCCTCCTGTTCCTGTGTAACAGACTCGAGGGGGAATGAATGGCCCTCCTCCTGTTCCTGTGTGTAACAGACTCGAGGGGGAATGAATGGCCCTCCTCCTGTTCCTGTGTAACAGACTCGAGGGGGAATGAATGGCCCTCCTCCTGTTCCTGTGTAACAGACTCGAGGGGGAATGAATGGCCCTCCTCCTGTTCCTGTGTAACAGACTCGAGGGGGGAATGAATGGCCCTCCTCCTGTTCCTGTGTGTAACAGACTCGAGGGGGAATGAATGGCCCTCCTCCTGTTCCTGTGTAACAGACTCGAGGGGGAATGAATGGCCCTCCTCCTGTTCCTGTGTAACAGACTCGAGGGGGAATGAATGGCCCTCCTCCTGTTCCTGTGTAACAGACTCGAGGGGGAATGAATGGCCCTCCTCCTGTTCCTGTGTAACAGACTCGAGGGGGAATGAATGGCCTCCTCCTGTTCCTGTGTGTAACAGACTCGAGGGGGAATGAATGGCCCTCCTCCTGTTCCTGTGTAACAGACTCGAGGGGGAATGAATGGCCTCCTCCTGTTCCTGTGTAACAGACTCGAGGGGGAATGAATGGCCTCCTCCTGTTCCTGTGTAACAGACTCGAGGGGGAATGAATGGCCCTCCTCCTGTTCCTGTGTGTAACAGACTCGAGGGGGAATGAATGGCCCTCCTCCTGTTCCTGTGTAACAGACTCGAGGGGGAATGAATGGCCTCCTCCTGTTCCTGTGTAACAGACTCGAGGGGGAATGAATGGCCTCCTCCTGTTCCTGTGTAACAGACTCGAGGGGGAATGAATGGCCCTCCTCCTGTTCCTGTGTAACAGACTCGAGGGGGAATGAATGGCCCTCCTCCTGTTCCTGTGTAACAGACTCGAGGGGGAATGAATGGCCCTCCTCCTGTTCCTGTGTAACAGACTCGAGGGGGAATGAATGGCCCTCCTCCTGTTCCTGTGTAACAGACTCGAGGGGGAATGAATGGGCCTCCTCCTGTTCCTGTGTAACAGACTCGAGGGGGAATGAATGGCCCTCCTCCTGTTCCTGTGTAACAGACTCGAGGGGGAATGAATGGCCCTCCTCCTGTTCCTGTGTAACAGACTCGAGGGGGAATGAATGGCCCTCCTCCTGTTCCTGTGTAACAGACTCGAGGGGGAATGAATGGCCCTCCTCCTGTTCCTGTGTAACAGACTCGAGGGGGAATGAATGGCCCTCCTCCTGTTCCTGTGTAACAGACTCGAGGGGGAATGAATGGCCCTCCTCCTGTTCCTGTGTAACAGACTCGAGGGGGAATGAATGGGCCTCCTCCTGTTCCTGTGTAACAGACTCGAGGGGGAATGAATGGGCCCTCCTCCTGTTCCTGTGTAACAGACTCGAGGGGGAATGAATGGCCCTCCTCCTGTTCCTGTGTAACAGACTCGAGGGGGAATGAATGGCCCTCCTCCTGTTCCTGTGTAACAGACTCGAGGGGGAATGAATGGCCCTCCTCCTGTTCCTGTGTAACAGACTCGAGGGGGAATGAATGGCCCTCCTCCTGTTCCTGTGTGTAACAGACTCGAGGGGGAATGAATGGCCCTCCTCCTGTTCCTGTGTAACAGACTCGAGGGGGAATGAATGGCCCTCCTCCTGTTCCTGTGTAACAGACTCGAGGGGGGAATGAATGGCCCTCCTCCTGTTCCTGTGTAACAGACTCGAGGGGGAATGAATGGCCCTCCTCCTGTTCCTGTGTAACAGACTCGAGGGGGAATGAATGGCCTCCTCCTGTTCCTGTGTAACAGACTCGAGGGGGAATGAATGGCCCTCCTCCTGTTCCTGTGTAACAGACTCGAGGGGGAATGAATGGGCCTCCTCCTGTTCCTGTGTAACAGACTCGAGGGGGAATGAATGGCCCTCCTCCTGTTCCTGTGTAACAGACTCGAGGGGGAATGAATGGCCCTCCTCCTGTTCCTGTGTAACAGACTCGAGGGGGAATGAATGGCCCTCCTCCTGTTCCTGTGTAACAGACTCGAGGGGGAATGAATGGCCCTCCTCCTGTTCCTGTGTAACAGACTCGAGGGGGAATGAATGGCCCTCCTCCTGTTCCTGTGTAACAGACTCGAGGGGGAATGAATGGCCCTCCTCCTGTTCCTGTGTAACAGACTCGAGGGGAATGAATGGGCCTCCTCCTGTTCCTGTGTAACAGACTCGAGGGGGAATGAATGGCCTCCTCCTGTTCCTGTGTAACAGACTCGAGGGGGAATGAATGGCCCTCCTCCTGTTCCTGTGTAACAGACTCGAGGGGGAATGAATGGCCCTCCTCCTGTTCCTGTGTAACAGACTCGAGGGGGAATGAATGGCCCTCCTCCTGTTCCTGTGTAACAGACTCGAGGGGGAATGAATGGCCTCCTCCTGTTCCTGTGTAACAGACTCGAGGGGGAATGAATGGCCCTCCTCCTGTTCCTGTGTAACAGACTCGAGGGGGAATGAATGGCCCTCCTCCTGTTCCTGTGTAACAGACTCGAGGGGGAATGAATGGGCCTCCTCCTGTTCCTGTGTAACAGACTCGAGGGGGAATGAATGGGCCTCCTCCTGTTCCTGTGTAACAGACTCGAGGGGGAATGAATGGCCCTCCTCCTGTTCCTGTGTAACAGACTCGAGGGGGAATGAATGGCCTCCTCCTGTTCCTGTGTAACAGACTCGAGGGGGAATGAATGGCCCTCCTCCTGTTCCTGTGTAACAGACTCGAGGGGGAATGAATGGCCCTCCTCCTGTTCCTGTGTAACAGACTCGAGGGGGAATGAATGGCCCTCCTCCTGTTCCTGTGTAACAGACTCGAGGGGGAATGAATGGCCCTCCTCCTGTTCCTGTGTAACAGACTCGAGGGGGAATGAATGGGCCTCCTCCTGTTCCTGTGTAACAGACTCGAGGGGGAATGAATGGGCCTCCTCCTGTTCCTGTGTAACAGACTCGAGGGGGAATGAATGGGCCTCCTCCTGTTCCTGTGTAACAGACTCGAGGGGGAATGAATGGCCCTCCTCCTGTTCCTGTGTAACAGACTCGAGGGGGAATGAATGGGCCTCCTCCTGTTCCTGTGTAACAGACTCGAGGGGGAATGAATGGCCCTCCTCCTGTTCCTGTGTAACAGACTCGAGGGGGAATGAATGGCCCTCCTCCTGTTCCTGTGTAACAGACTCGAGGGGGAATGAATGGCCCTCCTCCTGTTCCTGTGTAACAGACTCGAGGGGGAATGAATGGGCCTCCTCCTGTTCCTGTGTGTAACAGACTCGAGGGGGAATGAATGGCCCTCCTCCTGTTCCTGTGTAACAGACTCGAGGGGGAATGAATGGGCCTCCTCCTGTTCCTGTGTAACAGACTCGAGGGGGAATGAATGGCCCTCCTCCTGTTCCTGTGTAACAGACTCGAGGGGGAATGAATGGGCCTCCTCCTGTTCCTGTGTAACAGACTCGAGGGGGAATGAATGGCCCTCCTCCTGTTCCTGTGTAACAGACTCGAGGGGGAATGAATGGGCCCTCCTCCTGTTCCTGTGTAACAGACTCGAGGGGGAATGAATGGCCCTCCTCCTGTTCCTGTGTAACAGACTCGAGGGGGAATGAATGGGCCCTCCTCCTGTTCCTGTGTAACAGACTCGAGGGGGAATGAATGGGCCCTCCTCCTGTTCCTGTGTAACAGACTCGAGGGGGAATGAATGGCCCTCCTCCTGTTCCTGTGTAACAGACTCGAGGGGGAATGAATGGCCCTCCTCCTGTTCCTGTGTAACAGACTCGAGGGGGAATGAATGGGCCTCCTCCTGTTCCTGTGTAACAGACTCGAGGGGGAATGAATGGCCCTCCTCCTGTTCCTGTGTAACAGACTCGAGGGGGAATGAATGGCCCTCCTCCTGTTCCTGTGTAACAGACTCGAGGGGGAATGAATGGCCCTCCTCCTGTTCCTGTGTAACAGACTCGAGGGGGAATGAATGGCCCTCCTCCTGTTCCTGTGTAACAGACTCGAGGGGGAATGAATGGGCCCTCCTCCTGTTCCTGTGTAACAGACTCGAGGGGGAATGAATGGGCCTCCTCCTGTTCCTGTGTAACAGACTCGAGGGGGAATGAATGGCCCTCCTCCTGTTCCTGTGTAACAGACTCGAGGGGGAATGAATGGCCCTCCTCCTGTTCCTGTGTAACAGACTCGAGGGGGAATGAATGGCCCTCCTCCTGTTCCCTGTGTAACAGACTCGAGGGGGAATGAATGGCCCTCCTCCTGTTCCTGTGTAACAGACTCGAGGGGGAATGAATGGCCCTCCTCCTGTTCCTGTGTGTAACAGACTCGAGGGGGAATGAATGGCCCTCTCCTGTTCCTGTGTAACAGACTCGAGGGGGAATGAATGGCCCTCCTCCTGTTCCTGTGTGTAACAGACTCGAGGGGGAATGAATGGCCCTCCTCCTGTTCCTGTGTGTAACAGACTCGAGGGGGAATGAATGGGCCTCCTCCTGTTCCTGTGTGTAACAGA
>NW_027138784.1:0-34383 GCF_035084215.1 Heptranchias perlo
AGAGACAGGGGCAGGGGCAGAGACAGTGACAGGGACTGGGGACAAGGGACAGGGACTGGGGCCATGGACAGGGACAGGGTCTGGGGACAAGGGACAGGGACAGGGACTGGGGACAGGGACTGAGACAGGGACAGGGTCTGGGGACAGGGAGTGGGACAGGGACAGGGACAGGGACAGGGACAGGGGCGGGGACCCGGGACAGTGACTGGGGACAGGTAGAGGGACAGGGACTGGGACAGGGACAGGGACTGGGACAGGGACAGAGACAGGGACAGGGACAGGGACTGGGGAAAGGGATAGGGACAGAGACAGGGGACAGGGCAGGGACGGGGACAGGGGCAGGGGCAGGGACTGGGGACAGGGACAGGGACAGTGACTGGGGACAGGTAGAGGGACAGGGACTGGGACAGGGACAGGGACTGGGACAGGGACAGAGACAGGGGCAGGGACTGGGGACAGGGACAGGGACAGTAACTGGGGACAGGTAGAGGGACTGGGACAGGGACAGAGACAGGGACAGGGACAGGGACTGGGGAAGGGATAGGGACAGAGACAGGGGACAGGGCAGGGACAGGGACAGGGACAGGGACAGAGACAGGGGCCATGGACAGGGACAGGGTCTGGGGACAAGGGACAGGGACAGGGACTGGGGACAGGGACTGAGACAGGGACAGGGTCTGGGGACAGGGAGTGGGACAGGGACAGGGACAGGGACAGGGACGGGGGCAGGGACCCGGGACAGTGACTGGGGACAGGTAGAGGGACAGGGACTGGGACAGGGACAGGGACTGGGACAGGGACAGAGACAGGGACAGGGACAGGGACTGGGGAAAGAGATAGGGACAGTGACAGGGACAGTGACAGGGACAGGGACAGGGACAGGGACTGGGGACAGGGACAGAGACAGGGACTGGGGACAGGGACAGAGACAGGGACAGGGGACAGGAACCGAGACAGGGACAGGGACATGGACAGGGACAGGGACAGGGACAGGGGACAGTGACAGAGAGAGGGACAGGGACCGGGACAGGGACAGGGACAGGGACAGAGACAGGGGCAGGGGACAGGGACAGGGACAGGGACAGAAACAGGGGCAGGGGCAGGGACAGGGATAGAGACAGGGGCAGGGGACAGGGACAGCGGACAGGGACAGGGACAGAGACAGGGACAGGGACAGGGACAGGGACTGGGGACAGGGACTGTGACTGGGGACAGGGACAGGGACAGGGGCAGGGACAGGGATAGAGACAGGGGCAGGGGACAGGGAAAGCAGACAGGGACAGGGACAGTGACAGGGACAGGGACAGGGACAGGGACTGGGGACAGGGACAGGGGACAGGGACAGGGACAGAGACAGGGGCAGGGACAGGGGCAGAGACAGTGACAGGGACAGGGACAGAGACAGGGGCAGGGGCAGAGACAGTGACAGGGACAGGGACAGGGACAGAGACAGGGGCAGGGGCAGAGACAGTGACAGGGACTGGGGACAAGGGACAGGGACTGGGGCCATGGACAGGGACAGGGTCTGGGGACAAGGGACAGGGACAGGGACTGGGGACAGGGACTGAGACAGGGACAGGGTCTGGGGACAGGGAGTGGGACAGGGACAGGGACAGGGACAGGGACAGGGGCGGGGACCCGGGACAGTGACTGGGGACAGGTAGAGGGACAGGGACTGGGACAGGGACAGGGACTGGGACAGGGACAGAGACAGGGACAGGGACAGGGACTGGGGAAAGGGATAGGGACAGAGACAGGGGACAGGGCAGGGACGGGGACAGGGGCAGGGGCAGGGACTGGGGACAGGGACAGGGACAGTGACTGGGGACAGGTAGAGGGACAGGGACTGGGACAGGGACAGGGACTGGGACAGGGACAGAGACAGGGGCAGGGACTGGGGACAGGGACAGGGACAGTAACTGGGGACAGGTAGAGGGACTGGGACAGGGACAGAGACAGGGACAGGGACAGGGACTGGGGAAGGGATAGGGACAGAGACAGGGGACAGGGCAGGGACAGGGACAGGGACAGGAACAGAGACAGGGGCCATGGACAGGGACAGGGTCTGGGGACAGGGACTGAGACAGGGACAGGGTCTGGGGACAGGGAGTGGGACAGGGACAGGGACAGGGACAGGGACGGGGGCAGGGACCCGGGACAGTGACTGGGGACAGGTAGAGGGACAGGGACTGGGACAGGGACAGGGACTGGGACAGGGACAGAGACAGGGACAGGGACAGGGACTGGGGAAAGAGATAGGGACAGTGACAGGGACAGTGACAGGGACAGGGACAGGGACAGGGACTGGGGACAGGGACAGAGACAGGGACTGGGGACAGGGACAGAGACAGGGACAGGGGACAGGAACCGAGACAGGGACAGGGACATGGACAGGGACAGGGACAGGGACAGGGACTGGGGACAGGGACAGAGACAGGGACAGGGGACAGGGACAGGGACAGAGACAGGGACAGGGACATGGACAGGGACAGGGACTGGGACAGGGACAGGGACTGGGGAGAGGGACAGAGACAGGGACAGGGGACAGGGACAGAGACAGGGACAGGGACATGGACAGGGACAGGGACAGGGACAGGGACTGGGCACAGGGACAGGGGCTGGGGACAGGGACAGAGACAGGGACAGGGACATGGACAGGGACAGGGACAGGGACAGGGACTGGGGACAGGGACAGAGACAGGGGACTGGGACAGGGACTGGGGACAGGGACAGAGACAGGGGACTGGGACAGGGACTGGGGACAGGGACAGAGACAGGGACAGGGACAGGGACAGGGACAGAGACAGGGACAGGGACAGAGAAAGGGGACAGGGACAGGGACAGGGGACAGTGACAGAGAGAGGGACAGGGACCGGGACAGGGACAGGGACAGGGACAGAGACAGGGGCAGGGGACAGGGACAGGGACAGGGACAGGGACAGAGACAGGGGCAGGGGCAGGGACAGGGATAGAGACAGGGGCAGGGGACAGGGACAGCGGACAGGGACAGGGACAGAGACAGGGACAGGGACTGGGGACAGGGACTGTGACTGGGGACAGGGACAGGGACAGGGGCAGGGGCAGGGACAGGGATAGAGACAGGGGCAGGGGACAGGGAAAGCGGACAGGGACAGGGACAGAGACAGGGACAGGGACAGGGACAGGGACAGGGACTGGGGACAGGGACAGGGGACAGGGACAGGGACAGAGACAGGGGCAGGGACAGGGGCAGAAACAGTGACAGGGACAGGGACAGAGACAGGGGCAGGGGCAGAGACAGTGACAGGGACTGGGGACACGGGACAGGGACTGGGGCCATGGACAGGGACAGGGTCTGGGGACAAGGGACAGGGACAGGGACAGAGAAAGGGGCAGGGTCTGGGGACAGGGACAGGGACAGGGACTGGGGAAAGGGATAGGGACAGAGACAGGGGACAGGGCAGGGACGGGGACAGGGGCAGGGGCAGGGACTGGGGACAGGGACAGGGACAGGGACAGGGACAGAGAAAGGGGCAGGGTCTGGGGACAGGGACAGGGACTAGGACAGGGATTGGGACAGGGAGAGAGACAGGCACAGGGACAGGGACTGGGGCCAGGGACAGGGGACAGGGACAGGGACAGAGAAAGGGGCAGGGACAGGGGCAGAGACAGTGACAGGGACAGGGACAGAGACAGGGGCCATGGACAGGGACAGGGTCTGGGGACAAGGGACAGGGACAGGGACTGGGGACAGGGACTGAGACAGGGACAGGGTCTGGGGACAGGGAGTGGGACAGGGACAGGGACAGGGACAGGGAGAGAGACAGGGGCAGGGGATAGGGACAGGGACGGGGACAGGGACAGGGGCAGGGGACAGGGACAGAGACAGGGGCAGGGTCTGGGGACAGGGACAGGGACAGGGACAGGGACAGAGACAGGGGCCATGGACAGGGACAGGGTCTGGGGACAAGGGACAGGGACAGGGACTGGGGACAGGGACTGAGACAGGGACAGGGTCTGGGGACAGGGAGTGGGACAGGGACAGGGACAGGGACAGGGACAGGGGCAGGGACCCGGGACAGTGACTGGGGACAGGTAGAGGGACAGGGACTGGGACAGGGACAGGGACTGGGACAGGGACAGAGACAGGGACAGGGACAGGGACTGGGGAAAGGGATAGGGACAGAGACAGGGGACAGGGCAGGGACGGGGACAGGGACAGGGGACAGGGACAGGGGACAGGGACAGGGACAGAGACAGGGGCAGGGGACAGGGACAGGGACGGGGACAGGGACAGGGACAGGGGACAGGGACAGAGACAGGGGCAGGGGACAGGGACAGGGACAGAGACAGGGACAGGGACAGGGGCAGGGACTGGGGACAGGGACAGGGACAGTGACTGGGGACAGGTAGAGGGACTGGGACAGGGACAGAGACAGGGACAGGGACAGGGACTGGGGAAAGGGATAGGGACAGAGACAGGGGACAGGGCAGGGACGGGGACAGGGACAGGGGACAGGGACAGAGACAGGGGCAGGGGACAGGGACAGGGACAGGGACGGGGACAGGGACAGGGGCAGGGGACAGGGTCAGAGACAGGGGCAGGGTCTGGGGACAGGGACAGGGACAGGGACAGGGACAGGGACTGGGACAGGGACAGGGACTGGGGACAGGGACTGGGACAGGGACAGAGACAGTGGCAGGGACAGGGACAGGGACAGAGACAGGGACAGGGACAGGGACAGGGAGTGGGGACAGGGACAGGGACAGGGACAGGGGCAGGGACTGGGGACAGTGACAGGGACAGTGACTGGGGACAGGTCGAGGGACTGGGACAGGGACAGAGACAGGGACAGGGACTGGGGACAGGGATAGGGACAGAGACAGGGGACAGGGCAGGGACGGGGACAGGGACAGGGGACAGGGACAGAGACAGGGGCAGGGGACAGGGACAGGGACGGGGACAGGGACAGGGGCAGGGGACAGGGACAGAGACAGGGGCAGGGTCTGGGGACAGGGACAGGGACAGGGACAGGGACTGGGACAGGGACATGGACTGGGGACAGGGACTGGGACAGGGACAGAGACAGTGGCAGGGACAGGGACAGGGACAGAGACAGGGACAGGGACAGGGAGTGGGGACAGGGACAGGGACAGAGACAGGGGACAGGGACTGGGACAGGGACTGGGGACAGGGACAGGGACAGGGACAGGGGACAGGGACAGGGGACAGGGACAGGGACAGGAACAGGGGACAGGGACAGGGACTGAGGACAGGGACAGGGACAGGGACTGGGGACAGGGGCAGGGACAGGGGACAGGGACAGTGACTGGGGACAGGGACAGGGACTGGGGACAGGGAACAGGGACTGGGAACAGGGACAGGGACAGGGACGGGGGACAGGGGCAGGGACAGGGGACAGTGGCAGGGACAGGGACAGGGACTGGGGACAGGGACAGGGACTGGGGACAGGGGACAGGGACTGGAGACAGGGATAGAGACAGGGACTGGGGACATGGACTGGGACTGGGGACAGGGACAGAGACTGGGGACAAGGACAGGGAGTGGGGACAGGGGCAGGGACAGGGACAGGGGCAGGGACAGGGACAGGGAGAGGGACAGAGACTGGGGACAAGGACAGGGAGTGGGGACATGGACAGGGACAGGGGACAGGGACAGGGACAGGGACAGGGACAGGGACAGGGACTGGGGACAGGGACTGGGACTGGGGACAGGGACAGGGACAGGGACTGGGGACAGGGACTGGGACTGGGGACAGGGACAGAGACTGGGGACAAGGACAGGGAGTGGGGACAGGGACAGGGACAGGGGACAGGGACAGGGACAGGGACAGGGACTGGGGACAGGGACAGGGACAGAGACAGGGACCGGGACAGGGATTGGGGACAGGGACAGGGACAGAGACAGGGGCAGGGACAGGGGCAGAGACAGTGACAGGGACAGGGACAGAGACAGGGGCAGGGGCAGAGACAGTGACAGGGACTGGGGACAAGGGACAGGGACTGGGGCCATGGACAGGGACAGGGTCTGGGGACAAGGGACAGGGACAGGGACTGGGGACAGGGAGTGGGACAGGGACAGGGACAGGGACAGGGACAGGGGCAGGGACAGGGACAGGGACAGGGACAAGGGACAGGGACAGGGACTGGGGACAGGGACTGAGACAGGGACAGGGTCTGGGGACAGGGAGTGGGACAGGGACAGGGACAGGGACAGGGACAGGGGCGGGGACCCGGGACAGTGACTGGGGACAGGTCGAGGGACAGGGACTGGGACAGGGACAGGGACTGGGACAGGGACAGAGACAGGGACAGGGACAGGGACTGGGGAAAGGGATAGGGACAGAGACAGGGGACAGGGCAGGGACGGGGACAGGGGCAGGGGCAGGGACTGGGGACAGGGACAGGGACAGTGACTGGGGACAGGTCGAGGGACAGGGACTGGGACAGGGACAAGGACTGGGACAGGGACAGAGACAGGGACAGGGACAGGGGCAGGGACTGCGGACAGGGACAGGGACAGTAACTGGGGACAGGTAGAGGGACTGGGACAGGGACAGAGACAGGGACAGGGACAGGGACTGGGGAAGGGATAGGGACAGAGACAGGGGACAGGGCAGGGACGGGGACAGGGACAGGGGACAGGGACAGAGACAGGGGCAGCGGACAGGGACAGGGACGGGGACAGGGACAGGGGCAGGGGACAGGGACAGAGACAGGGGCAGGGTCTGGGGACAGGGACAGGGACAGGGACAGGGACTGGGACAGGGAGAGAGACAGGGACAGGGACAGGGACTGGGGACAGGGACAGGGGACAGGGACAGGGACAGAGAAAGGGGCAGGGACAGGGGCAGAGACAGTGACAGGGACAGAGACAGGGGCCATGGACAGGGACAGGGTCTGGGGACAAGGGACAGGGACAGGGACTGGGGACAGGGACTGAGACAGGGACAGGGTCTGGGGACAGGGAGTGGGACAGGGACAGGGACAGGGACAGGGACAGGGGCAGGGACCCGGGACAGTGACTGGGGACAGGTAGAGGGACAGGGACTGGGACAGGGACAGGGACTGGGACAGGGACAGAGACAGGGACAGGGACAGGGACTGGGGAAAGGGATAGGGACAGAGACAGGGGACAGGGCAGGGACGGGGACAGGGACAGGGGACAGGGACAGGGACAGAGACAGGGGCAGGGGCAGGGACTGGGGACAGGGACAGGGACAGTGACTGGGGACAGGTAGAGGGACAGGGACTGGGACAGGGACAGGGACTGGGACAGGGACAGAGACAGGGACAGGGACAGGGGCAGGGACTGGGGACAGGGACAGGGACAGTGACTGGGGACAGGTAGAGGGACTGGGACAGGGACAGAGACAGGGACAGGGACAGGGACTGGGGAAAGGGATAGGGACAGAGACAGGGGACAGGGCAGGGACGGGGACAGGGACAGGGGACAGGGACAGGGACAGAGACAGGGGCAGGGGACAGGGACAGGGACGGGGACAGGGACAGGGGCAGGGGACAGGGACAGAGACAGGGGCAGGGTCTGGGGACAGGGACAGGGACAGGGACAGGGACTGGGACAGGGACAGGGACTGGGGACAGGGACTGGGACAGGGACAGAGACAGTGGCAGGGACAGGGACAGAGACAGGGACAGGGACAGGGAGTGGGGACAGGGGCAGGGACAGAGACAGGGGACAGAGACAGGGGACAGGGACTGGGACAGGGACTGGGGACAGGGACAGAGACAGGGACAGGGGACAGGGACAGGGGACAGGGACAGGGACAGGAACAGGGGACAGGGACAGGGACTGAGGACAGGGACAGGGACTGGGGACAGGGGCAGGGACAGGGGACAGGGACAGGGACTGGGGACAGGGACAGGGACTGGGGACAGGGAACAGGGACTGGGAACAGGGACAGGGACGGGGGACAGGGGCAGGGACAGGGGACAGTGGCAGGGACAGGGACAGGGACTGGGGACAGGGACAGGGACTGGGGACTGGGGCAGGGACAGGGGACAGGGACTGGAGACAGCGATAGAGACATGGACTGGGGACATGGACTGGGATTGGGGACAGGGACAGAGACTGGGGACAAGGACAGGGAGTGGGGACAGGGGCAGGGACAGGGACAGGGGCAAGGACAGGGACAGGGACAGGGACAGGGACTGGGGACAGGGACAGGGACAGGGACAGGGACTGGGGACAGGGACAGAGACAAGGGACAGTGACAGTGACAGGGACAGGGACAGGGACTGGGGACAGGGACAGGGACAGGGACAGGGACTGGGGACTGGGACAGAGACAAGGGACAGTGACAGGGACAGTGACAGGGACAGGGACAGGGACAGGGACAGGGACAGGGACTGGGGACAGGGACAGAGACAGGGACTGGGGACAGGGACAGAGACAGGGACAGGGGACAGGAACCGGGACAGAGACAGGGACATGGACAGGGACAGGGACAGGGACAGGGACTGGGGACAGGGACAGAGACAGGGACAGGGGACAGGGACAGAGACAGGGACAGGGACATGGACAGGGACAGGGACAGGGACTGGGACAGGGACAGGGACTGGGGAGAGGGACAGAGACAGGGACAGGTGACAGGGACAGAGACAGGGACAGGGACATGGACAGGGACATGGACAGGGACAGGGACTGGGCACAGGGACAGGGACTGGGGACAGGGACAGAGACAGGGACAGGGACATGGACAGGGACAGGGACTGGGGACAGGGACTGGGGACAGGGACAGAGACAGGGGACTGGGACAGGGACTGGGGACAGGGACAGAGACAGGGACAGGGACAGGGACAGGGACAGAGACAGGGACAGGGACAGAGAAAGGGGACAGGGACAGGGACAGGGGACAGTGACAGAGAGAGGGACAGGGACCGGGACAGGGACAGGGACAGGGACAGAGACAGGGGCAGGGGACAGGGACAGGGACAGGGACAGAGACAGGGGCAGGGGCAGGGACAGGGATAGAGACAGGGGCAGGGGACAGGGACAGCGGACAGGGACAGGGACAGAGACAGGGACAGGGACAGGGACTGGGGACAGGGACTGTGACTGGGGACAGGGACAGGGACAGGGGCAGGGGCAGGGACAGGGATAGAGACAGGGGCAGGGGACAGGGAAAGCAGACAGGGACAGGGACAGAGACAGGGACAGGGACAGGGACAGGGACAGGGACTGGGGACAGGGACAGGGGACAGGGACAGGGACAGAGACAGGGGCAGGGACAGGGGCAGAGACAGTGACAGGGACAGGGACAGAGACAGGGGCAGGGGCAGAGACAGTGACAGGGACAGGGACAGGGACAGAGACAGGGGCAGGGGCAGAGACAGTGACAGGGACTGGGGACAAGGGACAGGGACTGGGGCCATGGACAGGGACAGGGTCTGGGGACAAGGGACAGGGACAGGGACTGGGGACAGGGACTGAGACAGGGACAGGGTCTGGGGACAGGGAGTGGGACAGGGACAGGGACAGGGACAGGGGCGGGGACCCGGGACAGTGACTGGGGACAGGTAGAGGGACAGGGACTGGGACAGGGACAGGGACTGGGACAGGGACAGAGACAGGGACAGGGACAGGGATTGGGGAAAGGGATAGGGACAGAGACAGGGGACAGGGCAGGGACGGGGACAGGGGCAGGGGCAGGGACTGAGGACAGGGGACAGGGACAGGGACAGTGACTGGGGACAGGTAGAGGGACAGGGACTGGGACAGGGACAGGGACTGGGACAGGGACAGAGACAGGGGCAGGGACTGGGGACAGGGACAGGGACAGTAACTGGGGACAGGTAGAGGGACTGGGACAGGGACAGAGACAGGGACAGGGACAGGGACTGGGGAAGGGATAGGGACAGAGACAGGGGACAGGGCAGGGACAGGGACAGGGACAGGGACAGAGACAGGAGACAGGGGCCATGGACAGGGACAGGGTCTGGGGACAAGGGACAGGGACAGGGACTGGGGACAGGGACTGAGACAGGGACAGGGTCTGGGGACAGGGAGTGGGACAGGGACAGGGACAGGGACAGGGACAGGGGCAGGGACCCGGGACAGTGACTGGGGACAGGTAGAGGGACAGGGACTGGGACAGGGACAGGGACTGGGACAGGGACAGAGACAGGGACAGGGACAGGGACAGGGACTGGGGAAAGGGATAGGGACAGTGACAGGGACAGTGACAGGGACAGGGACAGGGACTGGGGACAGGGACAGAGACAGGGACAGGGGACAGGAACCGAGACAGGGACAGGGACATGGACAGGGACAGGGACAGGGACAGGGACTGGGGACAGGGACAGAGACAGGGACAGGGGACAGGGACAGGGACAGAGACAGGGACAGGGACATGGACAGGGACAGGGACAGGGACTGGGACAGGGACAGGGACTGGGGAGAGGGACAGAGACAGGGACAGGGGACAGGGACAGAGACAGGGACAGGGACATGGACAGGGACAGGGACAGGGACAGGGACTGGGCACAGGGACAGGGACTGGGGACAGGGACAGAGACAGGGACAGGGACATGGACAGGGACAGGGACAGGGACAGGGACTGGGGACAGGGACAGAGACAGGGGACTGGGACAGGGACTGGGGACAGGGACAGAGACAGGGGACTGGGACAGGGACTGGGGACAGGGACAGAGACAGGGACAGGGACAGGGACAGGGACAGAGACAGGGACAGGGACAGAGAAAGGGGACAGGGACAGGGACAGGGGACAGTGACAGAGAGAGGGACAGGGACCGGGACAGGGACAGGGACAGGGACAGAGACAGGGGCAGGGGACAGGGACAGGGACAGGGACAGAGACAGGGGCAGGGGCAGGGACAGGGATAGAGACAGGGGCAGGGGACAGGGACAGCGGACAGGGACAGGGACAGAGACAGGGACAGGGACAGGGACTGGGGACAGGGACTGTGACTGGGGACAGGGACAGGGACAGGGGCAGGGGCAGGGACAGGGATAGAGACAGGTGCAGGGGACAGGGAAAGCGGACAGGGACAGGGACAGAGACAGGGACAGGGACAGGGACAGGGACAGGAACAGGGACTGGGGACAGGGACAGGGGACAGGGACAGGGACAGAGACAGGGGCAGGGACAGGGGCAGAAACAGTGACAGGGACAGGGACAGAGACAGGGGCAGGGGCAGAGAAAGTGACAGGGACAGGGACAGGGACAGAGACAGGGGCAGGGGCAGAGACAGTGACAGGGACAGGGACAGGGACAGAGACAGGGGCAGGGGCAGAGACAGTGACAGGGACTGGGGACAAGGGACAGGGACTGGGGCATGGACAGGGACAGGGTCTGGGGACAAGGGACAGGGACAGGGACTGGGGACAGGGACTGAGACAGGGACAGGGTCTGGGGACAGGGAGTGGGACAGGGACAGGGACAGGGACAGGGACAGGGGCGGGGACCCGGGACAGTGACTGGGGACAGGTAGAGGGACAGGGACTGGGACAGGGACAGGGACTGGGACAGGGACAGAGACAGGGACAGGGACAGGGACTGGGGAAAGGGATAGGGACAGAGACAGGGGACAGGGCAGGGACGGGGACAGGGGCAGGGGCAGGGACTGGGGACAGGGACAGGGACAGTGACTGGGGACAGGTAGAGGGACAGGGACTGGGACAGGGACAGGGACTGGGACAGGGACAGAGACAGGGACAGGGACAGGGGCAGGGACTGGGGACAGGGACAGGGACAGTAACTGGGGACAGGTAGAGGGACTGGGACAGGGACAGAGACAGGGACAGGGACAGGGACTGGGGAAGGGATAGGGACAGAGACAGGGGACAGGGCAGGGACAGGGACAGGGACAGGGGACAGGGACAGAGACAGGGGCAGGGGACAGGGACAGGGACGTGGACAGGGACAGGGGCAGGGGACAGGGACAGAGACAGGGGCAGGGTCTGGGGACAGGGACAGGGACAGGGACAGGGACAGGGACTGGGACAGGGAGAGAGACAGGGACAGGGACAGGGACTGGGGACAGGGACAGGGGACAGGGACAGGGACAGAGAAAGGGGCAGGGACAGGGGCAGAGACAGTGACAGGGACAGTGACAGAGACAGGGGCCATGGACAGGGACAGGGTCTGGGGACAAGGGACAGGGACAGGGACTGGGGACAGGGACTGAGACAGGGACAGGGTCTGGGGACAGGGAGTGGGACAGGGACAGGGACAGGGACAGGGACAGGGGCAGGGACCCGGGACAGTGACTGGGGACAGGTAGAGGGACAGGGACTGGGACAGGGACAGGGACTGGGACAGGGACAGAGACAGGGACAGGGACAGGGACTGGGGAAAGGGATAGGGACAGAGACAGGGGACAGGGCAGGGACGGGGACAGGGACAGGGGACAGGGACAGGGACAGGGACAGAGACAGGGGCAGGGGCAGGGACTGGGGACAGGGACAGGGACAGTGACTGGGGACAGGTAGAGGGACAGGGACTGGGACAGGGACAAGGACTGGGACAGGGACAGGTAGAGGGACTGGGACAGGGACAGAGACAGGGACAGGGACAGGGACTGGGGAAAGGGATAGGGACAGAGACAGGGGACAGGGCAGGGACGGGGACAGGGACAGGGGACAGGGACAGAGACAGGGGCAGGGGACAGGGACAGGGACGGGGACAGGGACAGGGGCAGGGGACAGGGTCAGAGACAGGGGCAGGGTCTGGGGACAGGGACAGGGACAGGGACAGGGACTGGGACAGGGACAGGGACTGGGGACAGGGACTGGGACAGGGACAGAGACAGTGGCAGGGACAGGGACAGGGACAGGGACAGAGACAGGGACAGGGACAGGGAGTGGGGACAGGGACAGGGACAGAGACAGGGACAGGGACAGGGGCAGGGACTGGGGACAGTGACAGGGACAGTGACTGGGGACAGGTAGAGGGACTGGGACAGGGACAGAGACAGGGACAGGGACTGGGGAAAGGGATAGGGACAGAGACAGGGGACAGGGCAGGGACGGGGACAGGGACAGGGGACAGGGACAGGGACAGAGACAGGGGCAGGGGACAGGGACAGGGACGGGGACAGGGACAGGGGCAGGGGACAGGGACAGAGACAGGGGCAGGGTCTGGGGACAGGGACAGGGACAGGGACAGGGACTGGGACAGGGACATGGACTGGGGACAGGGACTGGGACAGGGACAGAGACAGTGGCAGGGACAGGGACAGGGACAGGGACAGGGAGTGGGGACAGGGACAGGGACAGAGACAGGGGACAGGGACTGGGACAGGGACTGGGGACAGGGACAGGGACAGGGACAGGGACAGGGGACAGGGACAGGGGACCGGGACAGGGACAGGAACAGGGGACAGGGACAGGGACTGAGGACAGGGACAGGGACAGGGACTGGGGACAGGGGCAGGGACAGGGGACAGGGACAGGGACTGGGGACAGGGACAGGGACTGGGGACAGGGAACAGGGACTGGGGACAGGGGCAGGGACAGGGGATAGGGACTGGAGACAGGGATAGAGACAGGGACTGGGGACATGGACTGGGAATGGGGACAGGGACAGAGACTGGGGACAAGGACAGGGAGTGGGGACAGGGGCAGGGACAGGGACAGGGACAGGGACAGGGACAGGGACTGGGGACAGGGGCAGGGACAGGGGATAGGGACTGGAGACAGGGATAGAGACAGGGACTGGGGACATGGACTGGGACTGGGGACAGGGACAGAGACTGGGGACAAGGACAGGGAGTGGGGACAGGGGCAGGGACAGGGACAGGGACAGGGACAGGGACAGGGACTGGGACTGGGAACAGGGACAGAGACTGGGGACAAGGACAGGGAGTGGGGACAGGGGCAGGGACAGGGACAGGGGCAGGGACAGGGACAGGGAGAGGGACAGAGACTGGGGACAAGGACAGGGAGTGGGGACATGGACAGGGACAGGGGACAGGGACAGGGACAGGGACAGGGACAGGGACAGGTACTGGGGACAGGGACTGGGACTGGGGACAGGGACATGGACAGGGACTGGGGACAGGGACTGGGACTGGGGACAGGGACAGAGACTGGGGACAAGGACAGGGAGTGGGGACAGGGACAGGGACTGGGGACAGGGACAGGGACAGGGACAGGAACAGGGACAGGGACAGGGACTGGGACAGGGACAGAGACAGGGACATGGACAGGGGCAGGGACTGGGGACAGGGACAGGGACAGTGACTGGGGACAGGTAGAGGGACTGGGACAGGGACAGAGACAGGGACAGGGACAGGGACTGGGGAAAGGGATAGGGACAGAGACAGGGGACAGGGCAGGGACGGGGACAGGGACAGGGGACAGGGACAGAGACAGGGGCAGGGGACAGGGACAGGGACGGGGACAGGGACAGGGGCAGGGGACAGGGTCAGAGACAGGGGCAGGGTCTGGGGACAGGGACAGGGACAGGGACAGGGACTGGGACAGGGACAGGGACTGGGGACAGGGACTGGGACAGGGACAGAGACAGTGGCAGGGACAGGGACAGGGACAGGGACAGAGACAGGGACAGGGACAGGGAGTGGGGACAGGGACAGGGACAGAGACAGGGACAGGGACAGGGGCAGGGACTGGGGACAGTGACAGGGACAGTGACTGGGGACAGGTAGAGGGACTGGGACAGGGACAGAGACAGGGACAGGGACTGGGGAAAGGGATAGGGACAGAGACAGGGGACAGGGCAGGGACGGTGACAGGGACAGGGGACAGGGACAGGGACAGAGACAGGGGCAGGGGACCGGGACAGGGACGGGGACAGGGACAGGGGCAGGGGACAGGGACAGAGACAGGGGCAGGGTCTGGGGACAGGGACAGGGACAGGGACAGGGACAGGGACTGGGACAGGGACATGGACTGGGGACAGGGACTGGGACAGGGACAGAGACAGTGGCAGGGACAGGGACAGGGACAGGGACAGGGAGTGGGGACAGGGACAGGGACAGAGACAGGGGACAGGGACTGGGACAGGGACTGGGGACAGGGACAGGGACAGGGACAGGGGACAGGGACAGGGGACAGGGACAGGGACAGGAACAGGGGACAGGGACAGGGACTGAGGACAGGGACAGGGACAGGGACTGGGGACAGGGGCAGGGACAGGGGACAGGGACAGGGACTGGGGACAGGGACAGGGACTGGGGACAGGGAACAGGGACTGGGAACAGGGACAGGGACAGGGACGGGGGACATGGGCAGGGACAGGGGACAGTGGCAGGGACAGTGACAGGGACTGGGGACAGGGACAGGGACTGGGGACAGGGGCAGGGACAGGGGATAGGGACTGGAGACAGGGATAGAGACAGGGACTGGGGACATGGACTGGGACTGGGGACAGGGACAGAGACTGGGGACAAGGACAGGGAGTGGGGACAGGGGCAGGGACAGGGACAGGGACAGGGACAGGGACAGGGACTGGGGACAGGGGCAGGGACAGGGGATAGGGACTGGAGACAGGGATAGAGACAGGGACTGGGGACATGGACTGGGAATGGGGACAGGGACAGAGACTGGGGACAAGGACAGGGAGTGGGGACAGGGGCAGGGACAGGGACAGGGACAGGGACAGGGACAGGGACAGGGACAGGGACTGGGACTGGGAACAGGGACAGAGACTGGGGACAAGGACAGGGAGTGGGGACAGGGGCAGGGACAGGGACAGGGGCAGGGACAGGGACAGGGAGAGGGACAGAGACTGGGGACAAGGACAGGGAGTGGGGACATGGACAGGGACAGGGGACAGGGACAGGGACAGGGACAGGGACAGGGACAGGGACAGGTACTGGGGACAGGGACTGGGACTGGGGACAGGGACAGGGACAGGGACTGGGGACAGGGACTGGGACTGGGGACAGGGACAGAGACTGGGGACAAGGACAGGGAGTGGGGACAGGGACAGGGACAGGGGACAGGGACAGGGACTGGGGACAGGGACAGGGACAGAGACAGGGACAGGGACAGGGATTGGGGACAGGGACAGGGGACAGGGACTGGGGTCAGGGACTGGGACTGGGGACAGGGACAGAGACTGGGGACAAGGACAGGGAGTGGGGACAGGGACAGGGACTGGGGACAGGGACAGGGACAGGGACAGGAACAGGGACAGGGACAGAGACAGGGACAGGGACAGGGACTGGGGACAGGGACAGGGACTGGGGACAGGGACAGGGACAGGGACAGGGACAGGGACAGAGAGAGTGACAGGGACAGGGACTGGGGACAGGGACAGTGACTGGGGACAGGGACAGGGACTGGGGACAGGGACAGCGGACAGGGACAGGGACAGGGACAGGCACTGTGGACAGGGACAGAGACGGGGAAAGGGACAGGGTCTGGGGACAGGGACAGTGGACAGGGACAGGCACTGGGGACAGGGACAGAGACAGGGACTGGGGAATGGTACTGGGACTGGGGACAGGGACAGGGACTGGGGAGAGGGACAGTGAGTGGGGACAGGGACAGGGACAGGGACAGGGACTGGGAACAGGGACTGGGGACAGGGACTGGGAACAGGGGACAGGTACTGGGACTGGGGACAGGGACTGGGGACAGGGACAGGGACAGGGACAGTGACTGGGGACAGGGACAGGGACAGTGACTGGGGACAGGGAGAGGGACAGGGACATTGACTGGGGACAGGGACTGGGCACAGGGAGTGGGACAGGCACAGGGACAGGGACACGGACTGGGGACAGGGACAGGGGACAGGGAGTGGGACAGGCACAGGGACAGGGACTGGGGACAGGGACAGGGACAGTGACTGCGGACAGGGAGAGGGACAGGGACAGTGACTGGGACAGGGACTGGGACAGGGACAGGGACAGAGACAGTGGCAGGGACAGGGACAGGGACAAGGACTGGGACAGGGACAGGTTCAGGGACAGGGACAGGGACAGCGACTGGGACAGGGACAGAGACAGTGGCAGGGACATGGACAGGGACAGGGACAGGGACAGGGAAAGGGACATTGACAGGGACAGGGACTGGGGACAGGGACTGGGGACAGGGACAGGGACAGGGACAGGGACAGGGACAGGGACTGGGGACAGGAACAGGGACTGGGACAGTGACAGGGACTGGGGACTGGGACAGGGACAGAGACAGGGACAGGGACAGGTGCAGGGACAGGGGCAGGGACTGGGGACAGGGACAGGGACAGTGACTGGGGACAGGTAGAGGGACTGGGACAGGGACAGAGACAGGGACAGGGACAGGGACTGGGGAAAGGGATAGGGACAGAGACAGGGGACAGGGCAGGGACGGGGACAGGGACAGGGGACAGGGACAGAGACAGGGGCAGGGGACAGGGACAGGGACGGGGACAGGGACAGGGGCAGGGGACAGGGACAGAGGCAGGGTCTGGGGACAGGGACAGGGACAGGGACTGGGACAGGGACTGGGGACAGGGACTGGGACAGGGACAGAGACAGTGGCAGGGACAGGGACAGGGACAGGGACAGAGACAGGGACAGGGACAGGGAGTGGGGACAGGGACAGGGACAGAGACAGGGGACAGGGACTGGGACAGGGACTGGGGACAGGGACAGGGACAGGGACAGGGACAGGGGACAGGGACTGGGGACAGGGACAGGGACAGGAACAGGGGACAGGGACAGGGACTGAGGACAGGGACAGGGACAGGGACTGGGGACAGGGGCAGGGACAGGGGACAGGGACAGGGACTGGGGACAGGGACAGGGACAGGGACGGGGGACAGGGGCAGGGACAGGGGACAGTGGCAGGGACAGGGACAGGGACTGGGGACAGGGACAGGGACTGGGGACAGGGGCAGGGACAGGGGACAGGGACTGGAGACAGGGATAGAGACATGGACTGGGGACATGGACTGGGACTGGGGACAAGGACAGGGAGTGGGGACAGGGGCAGGGACAGGGACAGGGACAGGGACTGGGACTGGGAACAGGGACAGAGACTGGGGACAAGGACAGGGAGTGGGGACAGGGGCAGGGACAGGGACATGGACTGGGACTGGGACTGGGGACAGGGACAGGGACAGGGACAGGGACTGGGACTGGGGACATTGACTGGGACTGGGGACAGGGACAGGGACAGGGACAGGGACAGGGACTGAGGACAGGGACTGGGACTGAGGACAGGGACAGAGACTGGGGACAAGGACAGGGAGTGGGGACAGGGACAGGGACAGGGACAGGGACTGGGGACAGGGACAGGGACAGAGACAGGGACAGGGACAGGGATTGGGGACAGGGACAGGGACAGAGACAGGGACAGGGACAGGGATTGGGGTCAGGGACAGGGACAGAGACAGGGACAGGGACAGGGACTGGGGACAGGGACAGGGACTGGGGACAGGGACTGGGACTGGGGACAGGGACAGAGACTGGGGACAAGGACAGGGAGTGGGGTCAGGGACAGGGACTGGGGACAGGGACAGGGACAGGGACAGGTGACAGGGACTGGGACGGGGACAGGGACAGGGACTGGGGACAGGGACAGGGGACAGGGACAGGGACAGGGACAGGGACTGGGGACAGGGACAGTGGACAGGGACAGGCACTGGGGACAGGGACAGAGACAGGGACTGGGGAAAGGTACTGGGACTGGGGACAGGGACAGGGACTGGGGAGAGGGACAGTGAGTGGGGACAGGGACAGGGACAGGGACAGGGACAGGGGACAGGTACTGGGAACAGGGGACAGGTACTGGGACTGGGGACAGGGACTGGGGACAGGGACATGGACAGGGACAGGGACAGGGACTGGGGACAGGGACTGGGAACAGGGGACAGGTACTGGGACTGGGGACAGGGACTGGGGACAGGGGCAGGGAAAGGGACAGGGACTGAGGACAGGGAGAGGGACAGGGACATTGACTGGGGACAGGGACTGGGCACAGGGAGTGGGACAGGCACAGGGACAGGGACACGGACTGGGGACAGGGACAGGGGACAGGGAGTGGGACAGGCACAGGGACAGGGACAGGGACTGGGGACAGGGACAGGGGACAGGGACACGGACAGGGACATGGACAGTGACTGCGGACAGGGAGAGGGACAGGGACAGGGACAGTGACTGGGACAGGGACAGAGACAGTGGCAGGGACAGGGACAGGGACAAGGACAGGGACAGGGACAGGGACAGGGACAGGGACTGGGACAGGGACAGAGACAGTGGCAGTGACAGGGACAGGGACAGGGACAGGGACATTGACAGGGACAGGGACAGGGACAGGGACAGGGACTGGGGCCAGGGACTGGGGACAGGGACAGGGACAGGGACTGGTGACAGGGACAGGGACTGGGGACAGGGACAGGGACAGGGACAGTGACTGGGACTGGGGACAGGGACAGGGACAGGGACAGAGACAGGGACAGGGACAGGGACAGGGACAGGGACAGAGACAGGGACAGGGACAGGGACAGAGACAGGGATAGGGACAGGGACTGGGGACAGGGACAGGGACTGGGGACAGTGACAGGGACTGGGGACAGGGACAGGGACAGAGACAGGGACAGGGACAGGGACAGGGACAGTGACAGGGACTGGGGACAGGGACAGGGACTGGGGACAGTGACAGGGACTGGGGACAGTGACAGGGACAGGGACTGGGGACAGGGACAGGGACAGGGACTGGGGACAGGGACAGGGACAGGGACAGGGACAGGGACAGAGACAGGGACAGAGACAGTGGCAGTGACAGGGACAGGGACAGGGACAGGGACATTGACAGGGACAGGGACAGGGACAGGGACAGGGACTGGGGCCAGGGACTGGGGACAGGGACAGGGACAGGGACTGGGGACAGGGACAGGGACTGGGGACAGGGACAGGGACTGGGGACAGGGACAGGGACAGGGACAGTGACTGGGACTGGGGACAGGGACAGGGACAGGGACAGAGACAGGGACAGGGACAGGGACTGGGGACAGGGACAGGGACTGGGGACAGTGACAGGGACTGGGGACAGGGACAGGGACAGAGACAGGGACAGGGACAGGGACAGGGACAGGGACAGTGACAGGGACTGGGGACAGGGACAGGGACTGGGGACAGTGACAGGGACTGGGGACAGGGACAGGGACATTGACAGGGACAGGGACAGGGACAGGGACAGGGACTGGGGCCAGGGACTGGGGACAGGGACAGGGACAGGGACTGGGGACAGGGACAGGGACTGGGGACAGGGACAGGGACAGGGACAGTGACTGGGACTGGGGACAGGGACAGGGACAGGGACAGAGACAGGGACAGGGACAGGGACAGGGACAGAGACAGGGACAGGGACAGGGACAGAGACAGGGACAGGTACAGGGACTGGGGACAGGGACAGGGACTGGGGACAGTGACAGGGACTGGGGACAGGGACAGGGACAGAGACAGGGACAGGGACAGGGACAGGGACAGGGACAGTGACAGGGACTGGGGACAGGGACAGGGACTGGGGACAGTGACAGGGACTGGGGACAGTGACAGGGACAGGGACTGGGGACAGGGACAGGGACAGGGACTGGGGACAGGGACAGGGACAGGGACAGGGACAGGGACAGGGACAGAGACAGGGACAGAGACAGTGGCAGTGACAGGGACAGGGACAGGGACATTGACAGGGACAGGGACAGGGACAGGGACAGGGACTGGGGCCAGGGACTGGGGACAGGGACAGGGACAGGGACTGGGGACAGGGACAGGGACTGGGGACAGGGACAGGGACTGGGGACAGGGACAGGGACAGGGACAGTGACTGGGACTGGGGACAGGGACAGGGACAGAGACAGGGACAGGGACAGGGACTGGGGACAGGGACAGGGACTGGGGACAGTGACAGGGACTGGGGACAGGGACAGGGACAGAGACAGGGACAGGGACAGGGACAGGGACAGTGACAGGGACTGGGGACAGGGACAGGGACTGGGGACAGTGACAGGGACTGGGGACAGGGACAGGGACAGTGACAGGGACAGGGGACAGGGACAGAGACAGGGACAGGGGACAGAGACAGGGGCAGGGGCAGGGGCAGGGGCAGGGACAGGGACAGTGACAGTGACTGGGGACAGGTAGAGGGACAGGGACAGGGACAGGGACAGGGACTGGGGACTGGGAGAGGGACAGGGACAGGGACAGGGACTGGGACAGGGACAGGGACTGGGGACAGGGACTGGGACAGGGACAGAGACAGTGGCAGGGACAGGGACAGGGACAGGGACTGCGGACAGGGACTGGGACTAGGGACAGGGACAGGGACAGGGAGTGGGGACAGGGACAGGGACAGAGACAGGGGACAGGGACAGGGACAGGGACAGTGACTGGGGACAGGGACAGAGACAGGGGACAGGGACAGGGACAGGGACAGGGACAGGGACAGGGACTGGGGACAGGGACAGAGACAGGGGACAGGGACAGGGGACAGGGACAGAGACAGTGACAGTGACTGGGGACAGGGACCGGGACAGGGACAGGGACTGGGGACAGGGACAGGGACAGGGACAGAGACAGGGACAGGGGACAGGGGACAGGGACAGGGACAGGGACAGGGACTGGGGACAGGGACAGGGACAGGGACAGAGACAGGGACAGGGGACAGGGGACAGGGACAGGGACAGGGACAGGGACAGGGACTGGGACTGGGGACAGGGACTGGGGACAGGGACTGGGAACAGGGGACAGGTACTGGGGACAGGGACAGGGACAGTGACTGGGACAGGGAAAGGGTCTGGGGACAGGGACAGGGACAGTGACTGGGACAGGGACAGGGTCTGGGGACAGGGACAGGGACAGTGACTGGGACAGGGACAGGGGACAGGGACTGGGGACAGGGAGTGGGACAGGCACAGGGACAGGGACAGGGGACAGTGAGAGGGACAGGGACAGGGACTGGGGACAGGGAGTGGGGACAGGGAGTGGGGACAGGGAGTGGGACAGGCACAGGGACAGGGACAGGGACTGGGGACAGGGACAGGGGACAGGGACTGGGGACAGGGACAGGGGACAGTGAGAGGGACAGGGACAGGGACTGGGGACAGGGACTGGGGACAGGGAGTGGGGCAGGCACAGGGACAGGGACAGGGACTGGGGACAGGGACAGGGGACAGGGACTGGGGACAGGGAGTGGGACAGGCACAGGGACTGGGAGAGGGACTGGGGACAGGGACAGGGACTGGGGCCAGGGACTGGGGAAAGGGACAGGGACAGGGACTGGGGACAGGGACAGGGACAGGGACAGGGACAGAGACAGGGACAGGGACAGGGACAGAGACAGGGGCAGGGGCAGGGGCAGGGACAGTGACAGGGACAGGGACAGTGACAGGGACAGGGGACAGGGACAGGGACAGGGACAGAGACATGGGACAGTGACAGGGACAGGGACAGGGGACAGGGACAGGGACAGGGACAGAGACAGGGGCAGGGGCAGGGGCAGGGACAGTGACAGGGACAGGGACAGTGACAGGGACAGGGACAGGGGACAGGGACAGGGACAGGGACTGTGACAGGGGCAGGGGCAGGGGCAGGGGCAGGGGCAGGGACAGGGACAGTGACAGTGACTGGGGACATGTAGAGGGACAGGGACAGGGACAGGGACAGGGACTGGGGACAAGGAGAGGGACAGTGACTGGGGACAGGGACAGGGGACAGGGACAGGGACAGGGACAGGGACAGAGACAGGGGCTGGGGCAGGGGCAGGGACATGGACAGTGACAGGGACAGGGACAGGGATAGGGGACAGGGACAGGGACAGGGACAGAGACAGGGGCAGGGACAGGGACAGGGACAGGGGACAGGGACAGGGACAGAGACAGGGGCAGGGGCAGGGACAGTGACAGGGACAGGGACAGGGGACAGGGACAGGGACAGGGGACAGGGACAGGGACAGAGACAGGGGCAGGGGCAGAGGCAGGGACAGTGACAGGGACAGGGACAGTGGACAGGGACAGTGACAGGGACAGGGACAGGGGACAGGGACAGGGACTGGGGACAGGGACAGGGACAGGGACAGGGACAGGGGACAGGGACAGGGGACAGGGGCAGGGACAGGGACAGTGACAGTGACTGGGGACAGGTAGAGGGACAGGGACAGGGACAGGGACTGGGGACAGGGACAGGGAGAGGGACAGGGACAGGGACAGGGTCTGGGACAGGGACAGGGACTGGGGACAGGTACTGGGACAGGGACAGAGACAGGGACAGGGAGTGGGGACAGGGACAGGGACAGAGACAGGGGACAGGGACAGAGACAGGGGACAGGGGCAGGGACAGGGACAGGGACAGTGACAGGGACAGGGACAGGGACAGGGACAGTGACAGGGACCGGGACAGGGGACAGGGGACAGGGACAGGGACAGGGACAGGGGACAGGGTCAGGGACAGGGACAGGGGACAGGGACAGGGACGGGGACAGGAACAGGGGCCGGGACAGAGACAGGGGCAGGCGCAGGGACAGGAACAGAGACAGGGACAGGGACAGGGACAGGGACTGGGACAGGGACAGGTACAGGGACAGGGACTGGGACAGGGACAGGGGCAGGGGCAGGGGCAGGGACAGGGACTGGGGACAGGGACAGAGACAGGGACAGGGACAGGGACTGGGGACAGGGACAGGGACTGGGAACAGGGACAGGGACAGAGACAGGGGACAGAGACAGGGGCAGGGACAGGGACAGGGACAGTGACAGGGACAGGGACAGTGACAGGGACAGGGACAGGGGACAGGGACAGGGACAGGGACAGGGGACAGGGACAGGGACAGGGGCAGGGACAGAGACAGGGACGGGGACAGGGACAGGGATAGGAGACAGGGACAGGGACAGGGACAGGGACAGGGACAGGGACGGGGACAGGGGCAGTGATAGGGGACAGGGACAGGGACAGGGACAGAGACAGGGGACAGGGACAGGAACAGGGACAGGGACAGTGACAGAGACAGGGACAGGGACTGGGGACAGGGACAGGGGAAAGGGACAGGGACAGGGACAGGGACTGGGGACAGGGACAGGGACTGGGGACAGGGACAGAGACATGGACAGGGACAGGGACAGGGACAGGGGACAGGGACTGGTGACAGGGACAGGGGACAGGGACAGGGACAGGGACAGGGACAGAGACAGGGGACAGAGACAGGGGACAGGGACAGGGACAGGGACAGGGGCAGAGACATGGACAGGGACAGGGGACTGGGACAGGGACAGGGACAGGGGACAGGGACAGGGACAGGGACAGGGGACAGGGACTGGGGACAGGGACAGGGACAGGGGACAGGGACTGGGGACAGGGACAGGGGACAGGGACAGGGGACAGGGACTGGGGACAAGGGACAGGTACAGGGGACAGGGACAGGGGACAGGGACAGGGACAGGGGACAGGGACAGGGACAAGGGACAGGGACAGGGACAGGGACAGGGACAGGGGACAGGGACTGGGGACAGGGACAGGGACAGGGACAGGGACTGGGGACAGGGACAGGGGACAGGGACAGGCACTGGGGACAGGGACAGAGACAGGGACTGGGGAAAGGTACTGGGACTGGGCACAGGGACAGGGACTGGGGACAGGGGCAGGGAAAGGGACAGGGACTGAGACAGGGACAGGGTCTGGGGACAGGGACAGGGACAGTGACTGGGACAGGGACAGGGGACAGGGACTGGGGACAGGGAGTGGGACAGGCACAGGGACAGGGACAGGGACTGGGAACAGGGACAGGGACAGTGACTGGGGACAGGGAGAGGGACAGGGACTGGGGACAGGGACTGGGGACATGGTTTGGGACAGGCACAGGGACAGGGACAGGGACTGGGGACAGGGACAGGGGACAGGGACTGGGGACAGGGAGTGGGACAGGCACAGGGACAGGGACAGGGACAGGGACTGGGGACAGGGACAGGGACAGGGACAGTGACTGGGGACAGGGAGAGGGACAGGGACAGTGACTGGGACAGGGACTGGGACAGGGACAGAGACAGTGGCAGGGACAGGGACAGGGACAGGGACTGGGACAGGGACAGGTACAGGGACAGGGACTGGGACAGGGACAGAGACAGGGACAGGGACAGGGACTGGGACAGGGACAGAGACAGTGGCAGGGACAGGGACAGGGACAGGGACAGGGACAGTGACAGGGACAGGGACAGGGACAGGGACAGGGACTGGGGCCAGGGACTGGGGTCAGGGACAGGGACAGGCACTGGGGACAGGGACAGGGACTGGGGACAGGGACAGGGACAGGGACAGGGACAGGGACTGGGGACAGGGACAGGGACAGAGAAAGGGACAGGGACAGAGACAGGGACAGGGACAGGGACTGGGGACAGGGACAGGGACTGGGGACAGGGACAGGGACAGAGACAGGGACTGGGACAGGGACTGGGGACAGGGACAGGTACAGGGACAGGGACTGGGGACAGGGACAGGGACTGGGGACAGTGACGGGGACTGGGGACAGGGACAGGGACAGAGACAGGGACAGGGACAGGAACTGGGGACAGGGACAGGGACAGAGACAGGGGCAGGGGCAGGGGCAGGGACAGGGACTGGGGACAGTGACAGGGACTGGGGACAGGGACAGGGACAGAGGCAGGGACAGGGACAGGGACTGGGGACAGGGACAGGGACTGGGGGCAGGGCCAGGGACAGAGACAGGGGACAGAGACAGGGGCAGGGACAGGGACAGGGACAGTGACAGGGACAGGGACAGGGACAGGGACAGTGACAGGGACAGGGACAGGGGACAGGGACAGGGACAGGGACAGGGGACAGGGACAGTGACAGGGACAGGGGACAGGGACTCGTGACAGGGACAGGGACAGGGACAGGGACTGGGGACAGGGACAGGGGACAGGGACAGGGACAGGGACAGGGGACAGGGAAAGGGGACAGGGACTGGGGACATGGTTTGGGACAGGCACAGGGACAGGGACAGGGACTGGGGACAGGGACAGGGGACAGGGACTGGGGACAGGGAGTGGGACAGGCACAGGGACTGGGAGAGGGACTGGGGACAGGGACAGGGACTGGGGCCAGGGACTGGGGAAAGGGACAGGGACAGGGACTGGGGACAGGGACAGGGACAGGGACAGGGACAGAGACAGGGACAGGGACAGGGACAGAGACAGGGGCAGGGGCAGGGGCAGGGACAGTGACAGGGACAGGGACAGTGACAGGGACAGGGGACAGGGACAGGGACAGGGACAGAGACATGGGACAGTGACAGGGACAGGGACAGGGGACAGGGACAGGGACAGGGACAGAGACAGGGGCAGGGGCAGGGGCAGGGACAGTGACAGGGACAGGGACAGTGACAGGGACAGGGACAGGGGACAGGGACAGGGACAGGGACTGTGACAGGGGCAGGGGCAGGGGCAGGGGCAGGGACAGGGACAGTGACAGTGACTGGGGACATGTAGAGGGACAGGGACAGGGACAGGGACAGGGACTGGGGACAAGGAGAGGGACAGTGACTGGGGACAGGGACAGGGGACAGGGACGGGGACAGGGACAGGGACAGAGACAGGGGCTGGGGCAGGGGCAGGGACATGGACAGTGACAGGGACAGGGACAGGGATAGGGGACAGGGACAGGGACAGGGACAGAGACAGGGGCAGGGACAGGGACAGGGACAGGGGACAGGGACAGGGACAGAGACAGGGGCAGGGGCAGGGACAGTGACAGGGACAGGGACAGGGGACAGGGACAGGGACAGGGGACAGGGACAGGGACAGAGACAGGGGCAGGGGCAGAGGCAGGGACAGTGACAGGGACAGGGACAGTGGACAGGGACAGTGACAGGGACAGGGACAGGGGACAGGGACAGGGACTGGGGACAGGGACAGGGACAGGGACAGGGACAGGGGACAGGGACAGGGGACAGGGGCAGGGACAGGGACAGTGACAGTGACTGGGGACAGGTAGAGGGACAGGGACAGGGACAGGGACTGGGGACAGGGACAGGGAGAGGGACAGGGACAGGGACAGGGTCTGGGACAGGGACAGGGACTGGGGACAGGTACTGGGACAGGGACAGAGACAGGGACAGGGAGTGGGGACAGGGACAGGGACAGAGACAGGGGACAGGGACAGAGACAGGGGACAGGGGCAGGGACAGGGACAGGGACAGTGACAGGGACAGGGACAGGGACAGGGACAGTGACAGGGACCGGGACAGGGGACAGGGGACAGGGACAGGGACAGGGACAGGGGACAGGGTCAGGGACAGGGACAGGGGACAGGGACAGGGACGGGGACAGGAACAGGGGCCGGGACAGAGACAGGGGCAGGCGCAGGGACAGGAACAGAGACAGGGACAGGGACAGGGACAGGGACTGGGACAGGGACAGGTACAGGGACAGGGACTGGGACAGGGACAGGGGCAGGGGCAGGGGCAGGGACAGGGACTGGGGACAGGGACAGAGACAGGGACAGGGACAGGGACTGGGGACAGGGACAGGGACTGGGAACAGGGACAGGGACAGAGACAGGGGACAGAGACAGGGGCAGGGACAGGGACAGGGACAGTGACAGGGACAGGGACAGTGACAGGGACAGGGACAGGGGACAGGGACAGGGACAGGGACAGGGGACAGGGACAGGGACAGGGGCAGGGACAGAGACAGGGACGGGGACAGGGACAGGGATAGGAGACAGGGACAGGGACAGGGACAGGGACAGGGACAGGGACGGGGACAGGGGCAGTGATAGGGGACAGGGACAGGGACAGGGACAGAGACAGGGGACAGGGACAGGAACAGGGACAGGGACAGTGACAGAGACAGGGACAGGGACTGGGGACAGGGACAGGGGAAAGGGACAGGGACAGGGACAGGGACTGGGGACAGGGACAGGGACTGGGGACAGGGACAGAGACATGGACAGGGACAGGGACAGGGACAGGGGACAGGGACTGGTGACAGGGACAGGGGACAGGGACAGGGACAGGGACAGGGACAGAGACAGGGGACAGAGACAGGGGACAGGGACAGGGACAGGGACAGGGGCAGAGACATGGACAGGGACAGGGGACTGGGACAGGGACAGGGACAGGGGACAGGGACAGGGACAGGGACAGGGGACAGGGACTGGGGACAGGGACAGGGACAGGGGACAGGGACTGGGGACAGGGACAGGGGACAGGGACAGGGGACAGGGACTGGGGACAAGGGACAGGTACAGGGGACAGGGACAGGGGACAGGGACAGGGACAGGGGACAGGGACAGGGACAAGGGACAGGGACAGGGACAGGGGACAGGGACTGGGGACAGGGACAGGGACAGGGACAGGGACTGGGGACAGGGACAGGGGACAGGGACAGGCACTGGGGACAGGGACAGAGACAGGGACTGGGGAAAGGTACTGGGACTGGGCACAGGGACAGGGACTGGGGACAGGGGCAGGGAAAGGGACAGGGACTGAGACAGGGACAGGGTCTGGGGACAGGGACAGGGACAGTGACTGGGACAGGGACAGGGGACAGGGACTGGGGACAGGGAGTGGGACAGGCACAGGGACAGGGACAGGGACTGGGAACAGGGACAGGGACAGTGACTGGGGACAGGGAGAGGGACAGGGACTGGGGACAGGGACTGGGGACATGGTTTGGGACAGGCACAGGGACAGGGACAGGGACTGGGGACAGGGACAGGGGACAGGGACTGGGGACAGGGAGTGGGACAGGCACAGGGACAGGGACAGGGACAGGGACTGGGGACAGGGACAGGGACAGGGACAGTGACTGGGGACAGGGAGAGGGACAGGGACAGTGACTGGGACAGGGACTGGGACAGGGACAGAGACAGTGGCAGGGACAGGGACAGGGACAGGGACTGGGACAGGGACAGGTACAGGGACAGGGACTGGGACAGGGACAGAGACAGGGACAGGGACAGGGACTGGGACAGGGACAGAGACAGTGGCAGGGACAGGGACAGGGACAGGGACAGGGACAGGGACAGTGACAGGGACAGGGACAGGGACAGGGACAGGGACTGGGGCCAGGGACTGGGGTCAGGGACAGGGACAGGCACTGGGGACAGGGACAGGGACTGGGGACAGGGACAGGGACAGGGACAGGGACAGGGACTGGGGACAGGGACAGGGACAGAGAAAGGGACAGGGACAGAGACAGGGACAGGGACAGGGACTGGGGACAGGGACAGGGACTGGGGACAGGGACAGGGACAGAGACAGGGACTGGGACAGGGACTGGGGACAGGGACAGGTACAGGGACAGGGACTGGGGACAGGGACAGGGACTGGGGACAGTGACGGGGACTGGGGACAGGGACAGGGACAGAGACAGGGACAGGGACAGGAACTGGGGACAGGGACAGGGACAGAGACAGGGGCAGGGGCAGGGGCAGGGACAGGGACTGGGGACAGTGACAGGGACTGGGGACAGGGACAGGGACAGAGGCAGGGACAGGGACAGGGACTGGGGACAGGGACAGGGACTGGGGGCAGGGCCAGGGACAGAGACAGGGGACAGAGACAGGGGCAGGGACAGGGACAGGGACAGTGACAGGGACAGGGACAGGGACAGGGACAGTGACAGGGACAGGGACAGGGGACAGGGACAGGGACAGGGACAGGGGACAGGGACAGTGACAGGGACAGGGGACAGGGACTCGTGACAGGGACAGGGACAGGGACAGGGACTGGGGACAGGGACAGGGGACAGGGACAGGGACAGGGACAGGGGACAGGGAAAGGGGACAGGGACAGGGGACAGGGACTGGGGACAGGGACAGGGGACAGGGACAGGGTACAGGCACAGGGACAGGGACAGGGACAGGGACAGAGACAGGGACAGGGGACAGGGACAGGGACAGGGACAGGGGACAGGCACAGGGACAGGGGACAGGGACAGGGACAGAGACAGGGACAGGGGACAGGGACAGGGACAGGGGACAGGGACCGAGACAGGGACAGGGACAGGGGACAGGGACAGGGGTCAGGGACAGGGACAGGGGACAGGGACAGGGACAGGGACAGGGACAGAGACAGGGACTGGGACAGGGACAGGGACTGGGGACAGGGACAGGGACAGTGACTGGGGACAGTGAGAGGGACAGGGACAGGGACTGGGGACAGGGACTGGGGACAGGGAGTGGGGCAGGCACAGGGACAGGGACAGGGACTGGGGACAGGGACAGGGGACAGGGACTGGGGACAGGGAGTGGGACAGGCACAGGGACAGGGACAGGGACTGGGGACAGGGACAGGGACAGTGACTGGGACAGGGAGTGGGACAGGGACAGAGACAGTGGCAGGGACAGGGACAGGGACAGTGACAGGGACAGGGACAGGGACAGGGACTGGGGCCAGGGACTGGGGAAAGGGACAGGGACAGGGACTGGGGACAGGGACAGGGACAGGGACAGGGACAGAGACAGGGACAGGGACAGGGACAGAGACAGGGGCAGGCGCAGGGACAGGGACAGGGACAGGGACAGAGACATGGGCAGGGACAGGGACAGGGACAGGGGACAGTGACAGGGACAGGGACAGGGACAGGGACAGAGACAGGGGCAGGGGCAGGGGCAGGGACAGTGACAGGGACAGGGACAGTGACAGGGACAGGGACAGTGACAGGGACAGGGACAGGGGACAGGGACAGGGACAGGGACTGTGACAGGGGCAGGGGCAGGGGCAGGGGCAGGGACAGGGACAGTGACAGTGACTGGGGACAGGTAGAGGGACAGGGACAGGGACAGGGACAGGGACTGGGGACAAGGAGAGGGACAGTGACTGGGGACAGGGACAGGGGACAGGGACAGGGACAGGGACAGAGACAGGGGCTGGGGCAGGGGCAGGGACAGGGACAGTGACAGGGACAGGGACAGGGATAGGGGACAGGGACAGGGACAGAGACAGGGGCAGGGACAGGGACAGGGACAGGGGACAGGGACAGGGACAGAGACAGGGGCAGGGGCAGGGACAGTGACAGGGACAGGGACAGGGGACAGGGACAGGGACAGGGGACAGGGACAGGGACAGAGACAGGGGCAGGGGCAGAGGCAGGGACAGTGACAGGGACAGGGACAGTGGACAGGGACAGTGACAGGGACAGGGACAGGGGACAGGGACAGGGACTGGGGACAGGGACAGGGACAGGGACAGTGACAGGGGACAGGGACAGGGGACAGGGGCAGGGACAGGGACAGTGACAGTGACTGGGGACAGGTAGAGGGACAGGGACAGGGACAGGGACTGGGGACAGGGACAGGGAGAGGGACAGGGACAGGGACAGGGTCTGGGACAGGGACAGGGACTGGGGACAGGTACTGGGACAGGGACAGAGACAGGGACAGGGAGTGGGGACAGGGACAGGGACAGAGACAGGGGACAGGGACAGGGACAGGGACAGTGACTGGGGACAGGGACAGAAACAGGGGACAGGGGCAGGGACAGGGACAGGGACAGTGACAGGGACAGGGACAGGGACAGGGACAGTGACAGGGACCGGGACAGGGGACAGGGGACAGGGACAGGGACAGGGACAGGGGACAGGGTCAGGGACAGGGACAGGGGACAGGGACAGGGACGGGGACAGGAACAGGGGCCGGGACAGAGACAGGGGCAGGCGCAGGGACAGGGACAGAGACAGGGACAGGGACAGGGACAGGGACTGGGACAGGGACAGAGACAGGGACAGGGACAGGGGCAGGGACAGGGACTGGGACAGGGACAGGGGCAGGGGCAGTGGCAGGGACAGGGACTGGGGACAGGGACAGAGACAGGGACAGGGACAGGGACTGGGGACAGGGACAGGGACTGGGAACAGGGACAGGGACAGAGACAGGGGACAGAGACAGGGGCAGGGACAGGGACAGGGACAGTGACAGGGACAGGGACAGTGACAGGGACAGGGACAGGGGACAGGGACAGGGACAGGGACAGGGGACAGGGACAAGGACAGGGGACAGGGACAGGGACAGGGGCAGGGACAGAGACAGGGACGGGGACAGGGACAGGGATAGGGGACAGGGACAGGGACAGGGACAGGGACAGGGACGGGGACAGGGGCAGTGATAGGGGACAGGGACAGGGACAGGGACAGGGACAGGGACAGAGACAGGGGACAGGGACAGGAACAGGGACAGGGACAGTGACAGAGACAGGGACAGGGACTGGGGACAGGGACAGGGGAAAGGGACAGGGACAGGGACAGGGACTGGGGACAGGGACAGGGACTGGGGACAGGGACAGAGACATGGACAGGGACAGGGACAGGGACAGGGGACAGGGACTGGTGACAGGGACAGGGGACAGGGACAGGGACAGGGACAGGGACAGAGACAGGGGACAGAGACAGGGGACAGGGACAGGGACAGGGACAGGGGCAGAGACATGGACAGGGACAGGGGACTGGGACAGGGACAGGGACAGGGGACAGGGACAGGGACAGGGACAGGGGACAGGGACTGGGGACAGGGACTGGGGACAGGGACAGGGGACAGGGACAGGGGACAGAGACTGGGGACAGGGGACAGGGACAGGGGACAGGGACAGGGGACAGGGACAGGGACAGGGGACAGGGACAGGGACAGGGGACAGGGACAGGGACAGGGACAGGGACAGGGGACAGGGACTGGGGACAGGGACAGGGACAGGGACAGGGACTGGGGACAGGGACAGGGGACAGGGACAGGCACTGGGGACAGGGACAGAGACAGGGACTGGGGAAAGGTACTGGGACTGGGCACAGGGACAGGGACTGGGGAGAGGGACAGGGACTGGGGACAGGGACTGGGAACAGGGGACAGGTACTGGGACTGGGGACAGGGACTGGGGACAGGGGCAGGGAAAGGGACAGGGACTGAGACAGGGACAGGGTCTGGGGACAGGGACAGGGACAGTGACTGGGACAGGGACAGGGGACAGGGACTGGGGACAGGGAGTGGGACAGGCACAGGGACAGGGACAGGGACTGGGAACAGGGACAGGGACAGTGACTGGGGACAGGGAGAGGGACAGGGACTGGGGACAGGGACTGGGGACAGGGTTTGGGACAGGCACAGGGACAGGGACAGGGACTGGGGACAGGGACAGGGGACAGGGACTGGGGACAGGGAGTGGGACAGGCACAGGGACAGGGACAGGGACAGGGACTGGGGACAGGGACAGGGACAGGGACAGTGACTGGGGACAGGGAGAGGGACAGGGACAGTGACTGGGACAGGGACTGGGACAGGGACAGAGACAGTGGCAGGGACAGGGACAGGGACTGGGACAGGGACAGGTACAGGGACAGGGACTGGGACAGGGACAGAGACAGGGACAGGGACAGGGACTGGGACAGGGACAGAGACAGGGACAGGGACAGGGACAGGGACAGTGACAGGGACAGGGACAGGGACAGGGACTGGGGCCAGGGACTGGGGACAGGGACAGGGACAGGCACTGGGGACAGGGACAGGGACTGGGGACAGGGACAGGGACAGGGACAGGGACTGGGGACAGGGACAGGGACAGAGAAAGGGACAGGGACAGAGACAGGGACAGGGACAGGGACTGGGGACAGGGACAGGGACTGGGGACAGGGACAGGGACAGAGACAGGGACAGGGACAGGGACTGGGGACAGGGACAGGGACTGGGGGCAGGGCCAGGGACAGAGACAGGGGACAGAGACAGGGGCAGGGACAGGGACAGGGACAGGGACAGGGACAGGGACAGGGACAGGGACAGTGACAGGGACAGGGACAGGGGACAGGGACAGGGACAGGGACAGGGGACAGGGACAGGGACAGGGACAGGGGACAGGGACTCGTGACAGGGACAGGGACAGGGACAGGGACAGGGACTGGGGACAGGGACAGGGGACAGGGAAAGGGGACAGGGACAGGGGACAGGGACTGGGGACAGGGACAGGGGACAGGGACAGGGGACAGGGACAGGGACAGAGACAGGGACAGGGGACAGGGACAGGGGACAGGGACCGAGACAGGGACAGGGACAGGGGACAGGGACTGGGGACAGGGACAGGGACAGGAGCAGGAATCATAGCCTCTGCTGCAAATTCGAGGTCTGTGTGAAATACTCCATGGGAAAACCAGACAGATGTGATGAGGTGATCTATAAATGTTTCTCTTTCCTTAACTCAGCCTCACCGGTGATGGCAAATTGAATCAAATCATTAATCTTCCCTTCCACATTCCCATTTTGTAGCTAAACTATTTAATATGGTCCTCCATTTTTATCTTGTTACTCATTAATCTTCATGGCCATTCTATCTGCCGTGTACTGGATTCAATGGTCCAATTTTAAAGGGGGTGCAGGAACAGAGAGACCTGGGGGTGAATGTCCACAAATCTTTGAAGGTGGCAGGACAAGGTGAGAAGGCTGTTAAAAAAGCACACGGGATCCTGGGCTTTATTAATA